>NW_028258320.1:46273863-46425378 GCF_053883595.1 Heterocephalus glaber | reverse complement strand
CTGCCATCACTTCTGTGAACAGTTTTTTTTATGTCATCTGCACTCGCTCCTCTTTCTTCATTGACTCCAATCAGTCTTATGTTATTCTTCTTTGCATCGTCTAGCAGCTGCTGGATTGATTTCTTGTGTTCCTTTACAATTTTAAAGCAATTTTTCTTTTCCTGGTCACTAATTGCAATCTTATCTTCTATATCTGAAATTCTGTCCTCACATTGGTTCATTCTGCTGTGCAGACTTTCGATGGAGTGTTTAATCTCCTGGAAATCTGTTTGCATCTGTTTTCTGGATTCCATTTTTGTTTCCTATGTTGGGATTCCATCATGTTCCTCAGATCCTCTATTTTTTTATCTGCGTCCTCTCTAGATTTATTAATCATGTCTTGCACTATGAGCAAAATCTTTGCTGTTATCTGAGTAATTATTTCTGATTTCATTTTTCCCAGGTCCTCTTTTGTTGCCAGTTCAGAGAGTCCAGGTGGTTGAGCATCAAATTGTTCCATCTTGTTTCCCTTTGAGGTTGCTGTTGGTGATCTAGAAGTCTGTTTTTGAGGCTCATTTCCATGAGGAGGTGCTTCTGGCGCCGGCGCAGCCCACCTTCTCTGCCCTAGGAGCATGGAATGGTGGTGGGGGAGCTTCCTTCTGGGTGCTGGGACCAAGAGCCTTCTTATATAAGGATCTACAGGGTAGATAAGCATGTTCACTGAAGCAGAGGGGCAAAGTTATAGAACATTCCTGTAGGGCATAGCAGGTGAGCATGCTCACAGAAGCAAAGGGGCGGAGTTACAGAACATTACTGAAGCAGAGGGGTAGCATTTGACAGACCACTCCTGACAGGTCACACAGTTCAGTCACAGATCATTTTGATACATTGGCCAGGAGAGCTGCCCAACGGCACAAGCTGATACATTTCTGGAACAAAACATTTTGTGAAAAAAACATGGAGGCAAAGGAAAAGCAAGGGCTGATCTTACCGTGTAGTATTTCTCTACCAAAATAGCAAAAGCAATTCTGGGCAGCAAAGGTAAGGCAGGGGCATCACAATCCCTGACTTGAAATTATACTACAAAGCTTTTGTGATATAAACAGTATGGTACTACCAAAAAACAGATCTAAGGATCAATGAACAGAATAGAGGGCTGAGGACTTAGCTCAGTGGTTCCACTGCCTTCCTTGCAGGCACAAGGTCCCAAGTTCTATCTCTGCTACCAAAAAAAAAAAAATGAACAGAATAGAAGATGCAGAAACAAGTCAAAACACACTCAACTATCTTATCTTTGACAAAGGGGCCAAACACCTTCACTGGAAGAAAGACAGCCTCTTTAATAAATGGCCCTGGGAAAACTGGAAACTGGCTTTCCACATGCTGAAGATTAAAACTAGACCCATCTAGCTCACCATGCACTAAACTAAAATTGAAAAGGATCAAAGATTTAAATATTGAAACAGAAACAATCTGCTGGAAGATAAAATAGGTAGAATTCTTTTTTTTTTTTTTGGTACAGGGGATCGAACTTGGGACCTTGTGTATGCAAGGCAGGCACCAGAACCACCGAGCTAAATCCCTGGCCCAAAATAGGTAGAACTCTTGAAGAGATAGGTGTAGGCAAAGACTTTATGAACAAAACATTGATCCCACATGAAATATTACAAAGAATCAACAATCAGGATCACATCATGTTAAGAAGCTTTTTGCACAGCAAAGAACCAACCAACAGAGTGAAGATACAACCCACAGAATCAGAAAAAATTTTTTGCCAGTGATTCCTCAAAGGATTAATATCTAGAATATATAAAGAACTAAAAAAAAGAAAAATCAGGCCCCCCAAATTTAAAGACCCAACCCAAAAATAGGCATTTGAAATGAATAGACACTTCCCAGATGAATTACAAACAGCAAATAAATATAATGAAAAAATGTTCAACATCACTGGTCATTTGAGAAATGCAAATTAAAACACTGAGATTCCATCTTGCTCCAGAACAAATGGCTATTATCAAGAAATCAACCGAAAGAAAGAAAGAAAGGAAAAAAAGAAAGGAAGAAAGAAAGAAGTTGAACAATACAAATGATGGTGAGGCTATTGGGAAAAAGGAACCCTTCTCTACCATTGTTGGGTGAGTCACTGAAGCTCACTTTCTACTTATCTTTTTTTTTTCTTTTCAGTACCAGAGATCAAACTCAGGGCCTTGCACTTGCCAGGCAGGTGTGGCACCACTAAGCTACATCCCCAGCCCCATTGTTGGGAGTGTAAATTTTTGTAACCAATATGGAAATCAGTATGGCAATTCCTCAAAAAATTACAACTAGAGATTTCATTTGATCCAGGTATTCCCCTTCCTAGTATCTTCCTGAAAGAGTTAAAAGCATCATACCACAGTGTTATATGCATACTCATGTTTATGGCAGCACAACGTGTAATACCTAAATCTTAAGAACAGCCTAGATGCCCATCAAACGGTGAATGCATAAAGAATATGTGATTTTAATGTACAATGATGTACTACACTGCCATAAGGGATACACTTGAAATATTTTTAGTTAAATGGACATACGTTGAGAACATAAATTTATTTTGTTGTTGTTTTTGGCAGACAGGGTCTTGCTATGTAGTTCAGGCTGGCCTCAATTCATGGCAATCCTCCTGCTTTAGGCTCCCAAGTGCTAGAATTATAGACATGCACCACTGTGGAGAGCAGTGTTAGCCATAGAGGCTCCATGTTAAATCTTACCCTCCATTGTATAGAGCAAGGAGACTATGTTACGAGGAACCACATCCTTGCCAAATTAGATGTTTACCTTCAGAAATTGTCCTGGAACATGATGAACGTTTTGTAAACCTGGGAAACAAGAAAGCCCATGAGGGTGGGGGATTTCCAAAGAACTAGAGAACAAGGAAGCAGGTGTCTTTGGATAAGGGTCATGATTAATAACCAAACTCACCTGTGAAAAAAAGGGGAGGCGACTAAAAAAGTGTGGCGGCAGTCTCTCGGAGAGGCTCCCGACTCTATCTCTGCATCTTTCTTTTTCTTCATCCTCACTCCCCCATTCAGGTGCTGTTCGACAAGTGATGGCTGGCTCCGTCACACCACCATGCCTGGCTTGAGAACACAAGCGAATAAAGTGAAATAAATTGGACACACATGTTTAAATATTGCATCGTTTCCCTTGTGTTGGAAATCCAAAGGGCAAATAAAGACTAAAATATTGGGAAATAGGAAGAAAATGTTCAAATGGGTAGAGGAACAAAGGAAGGGGGAGGGAAAGGGGAAGGGAGGGAATAGGCACAAAAAATAAAAAAGAATGTGCTTGCTTCGGCAGCACATATACTAAAAATAAAAAAGAATTGAAGAAAACAATAGAAGCAAAATTTTGTAAAAGAAGTAGGGAAGAAGGATTGAAAGGAAGGGAGAGGAATAGGGGAAAAAGTTGATATGTTATGTACAGGTATAAATTCCTTATGATGAATATGATAATTATGTATGTCAAAAGTGTACCAGTAAAATTAATTTTTTAAAAAAGATTGTACCAGCATACTACCATCAAATATGATTAACTTAGTTTGGTTTTTAGCTAATCTGACAGCTTAACTTTAAAAAACATTTATAAAGGGGATAGGAAAGTTGTAGGGGTGCAGAGAAGATGGTCAAGGGATTTGTGGAGAGGTATAGAGCAGGGGCAAGACAAGGGTCTTAGGAAGAACACAGGCAATTATTGGGAGTCAGAAGAAGCTGATAAGATGTTTGGAGATGTTTCTTCCATTGTAGACACTTAATAGGTCTGCTAAAAGGTGTTCGAAGGAAGCATGAGACATCTAGGAATTTATGGGTTTAAAAATTCATATACACACACTTTATGGATTTACAACATGCTTAATTCAAAAGGAGAAGAGGAGGAAGAGCAGGAGGAAGAAGAACTGGAAGCAGTGTGTTTTTACATGTTAGATAACTTTTTTCCCTGAAAAAATACTGGGCATGAAGATAGGGAACAAAGAATAAATGAGAGTTCATTTTAAACTTGCACAGACCATGAGGTTATTGTATTAAAGCATTAATTTAGTCTGTGAAAATGAGAGAAGAGGAAATCAGATCTGTCTGCTGAAGCAAGCTCAGAATACAAGGGAAGCCTGTAGGTACACAGTAGAGGCAGCATTCAGAATGTGCTTCCTTTAATTTGCATTTATTTCATTACCAGCAATTAGAGGCCTTTTAATGTATTTCTGTTTACCATTATTTTCCTAGTGCAAATTGTTCCTTTCCTTGGTTCATTTACTCCTTGGGCTTTTTTTTTCTTAAAAGACTCTTTTATTAATTGTTTGTTATAGTTGTAATAATATTATTTAGCCTGTTGTCTTTTTATCTTAATTTTGTTTAATTATTAAATTGTAGAAATGAAAGTTTTCACCTTTGAATGCCTATCTTTAGTAACACTATTTGTAGAGAACAGGGAAAGGGGATGTTACTAGACCTTCTGCATTAAGTCCTAGTCTCCTTCGATCCACAACTGCACAAGGTGACTTAATTAACATATAGACAGAAATGAGACTTAGAGAAGAAGCTGAGCTTTGGGCCTGATCAGTGCTGCTCTGGGCAGCAAAGACAAAGACCCTGAGCTTGCCACACCTTTACTGGGTACATCAGGAGAAACAAATGTATTCTAGAACAATGAGGAACTATGTAGATGAAGATTTGATTCCTCCCAGGATGTTTCCAGCTGGTGTAATCCTGTCCTGAAGCATCACAGCATCACCCAACCTTTGAGGTCTTAGCTGTGGCTGGAAGTGAAAATGGAGTTAAGTCTCGACATGCATAGCTGGTCTGTAGGCAGGAAAACTAGGCCCTAATCATGATTTAATTTTGAAATGATTTTTCCCCAAAATTATACAGAATTACTCCCAACAACTTTTTTATTGCTTTTAGAGTTGAAAAAGTTACCAGTCCTTCACAGATCTGATAAACACTCTATTCTCATTTCTTCTAGATTTTATTTGATGTGATTTTTGTATTTAACACTTCAGTCCATTTGGTGTTTCTTTTTGCAATATATGGCTAAGATACAGATCTGATTTAATTTCCTCCACAATTACTATCTCATTATTCCAACACTATTCAAAGGAAATGTCCTTACCTCAGAGTTTAAGAACACCTACAATGTCATATAATGAGTTTATTTAGAGGATTCTATTTCTGGCTCCTCCATTTTGTTCACTGATGTATTTTTTCTTCTTTTTTTTGCCAGAAATACGTTGTATTCTCTCCTGCTTTGTTAAAAAAGACATCGATTTATGAGTAATTATCCAAGGACCTTACAGTAGAGTCCTGTTATAATATTTTGGATGTTTGGGGGGAACACTTTAATAGATAACAATTGGTACTATAATACATACTGTATTTAATAGATCAAATCACTAATTTTACTAATATACAAGTGATACATGCTCTTAGTAAAGCTTTTGTTAACATTTTTGAGATATAGTTTATTTGGAATACAACTGACACCCTTAACATTTATAATTCAGTGGCTTTTGTATATTCATAAATATGTGCAACCATTGCCACAATTAATTTTAAAACATTTTCATAACCCCTACCCCCCAAAGATTGCCATTAGCTGTTACCAGCCCTTGCTGTCCAATGCTTCTACTGCTTTAGCCCTGGGCAATCACTAACCTACCTTCTACCAGCCTATTTCTGACATTTCATATAAATGGATTCATGTACTATGTGGTCCTGTATGACTGACTTCTTTCACTTGACATAATGTTTTCAAGGATCATCTATGTTACAACAGGTAACAGCACATCATTTCTCTTTATTGTCAAATAGTATTTCAACATGTAGGTTTTATTTATTCAGTCATCACTTGAACATTTGAGTTCTTTCACTTGTCCATTGAGTGTCTGACACTATGAACATTTGTGTACCTGTTTTTTATATTGATATACATGTATGTTATTTGTTTTTGCTTTTTGGTACCAGGAATTGAACTCAGGGCCTCATGCTTGCCAGGCAGGTGCTGTGCCGCTGAGCTACATCTGTGGCTTTTTTTATGTTATTTTTTATATATGCCTAGGAGTGGAATTACTGGATCAGGTTGTAACCAGAATGTGAGTTTTAATTTTTACTAATATTGTCTGTTATGCTTTGTGTTTAGATGTCCCCTCCAAAGCCTCAAGCAGATGAGGTGAGATTTTCTTTTTCAGAGGTAGTTGAATGTAGAATATGCGATGCTAGGATTAAGGCCGTGTGATTACTAAACCACTACACATGAGTGATTGGTTTGGCACCATCCTAATCCCAGAAGTCTGAATGAGATAATAGAGGCAGAAAGACGCTATTATACTTCCTTGTTGCCTTTGTTACCTTGTAGGTGCTATAAGCTGTTTCTTCTCTGCGATGTTCCTCCTGTGCCGCCTTGCTGCTTTTTGCTGTCTTCCCTCAGCATGAAGTGTTCCCCCTTTTTACTTTTGCTACCTTGTGTACATGTTGTTTCTCCTCTGTGGTGCCTGTTTGCCATACCTGCCTTGGAGCCAGCCAATTATGGACTGAAACCTCTACAAGCTGGAAGCTAAATAAACCTCTTTCCCTCTAACTTTGGGTGTCAGGTATTTTGTCTCAGCAAGGAGGGAAAAATAACTAACACACTGTCTTCGTGCTTGTTGAGATAATCTTGATTCCCACCTCGATAATTTAGCAAGAACTTATTTCAAAATAAAAAATTGGGCCAGGGTTGTAGCTCAGTGGTGCTGTGCCTGCCTGGCAAGTGCAAAGTCCTGAGTTCAATCCCCTACTTTAAAAAAAAAAAAAAAAAAAAAAAAAAGAAAGGAAGAAAGAAAGAAAGGGAAGAAAAGAAAAGAAAAGAAAAACGGGCTGAGGATTCAGATCAGTGGTAGAATGTCCCTGGGCTCAATCCCCCAGTATGGCCAAGAAACAATAAAAAAGTGCAGCATTTTATACTCCCATCTATAATATTGATTAAGGCCTAATTTCTGCTTTTGGAAAGGTTACCATCCCCCAAATGGAGCCTGATCTCTCCTTCTTAAACTTTGCTTTTCTATGGATAAACTGGTACCAAAGTTTGAGGAAGGAGGGGAGATGAAGAGGGTAGGAGAGGTATGGGGCCACCAGTTGAATATGCCGAGATGTACAGCAGCCCCATTTGGAGATTATCCTGGTCAAGGCGATGACTTCTGCCTCTTTTAGTGCATAGGGCTATGGCTGCAATTCTCACCTTGGGATTTGATTCAGCAAATGCTGAACAAAGAACAACACTAAAAGATCACCTGAAGATGATATGGACAGGAGACAGGAGGTGCCACCGTCACATGTGGGAATAACCCTTGGTGCTTGTCTTTTTATTGGTTGGGAATCCTCAGCCACTTTCTATTTTCAGTATTTGTCAAAGAAATGTGTCTTGAGGCTACATCCCTTCCCTTCCCCCAGCCCTTCAACAAACATCCTAGCAAAGAGGAACCAGAGGTTCTGCTGTCAAAAGGAGAAGGTGTGGTAGATGCTCACAGAAAACTAGATTAAAAGTAACAGCCCAGGGCAGCTACCCTTACCAGCGCCTGGAACTTCCAGGTGGTGAGCAGGTGGCCCAGGGGTGGGCCAAGGCAGGTAGATGCCACTACTTCATTACAGTTCTCACACTGTACTTGTGGGCATCTTTGGGCCCTGTCTTACTAAGTCATCCAATGTGTCACAGCGGTGGATACCAGGGTGTGCTGCCTGCCCTCTACCCAGAAAGACTTGCTGCCCCAGCTGCAGGGGCCTTTGGCTATCACCCTTCAGAACACACAAAGGATGGGGGAAAAAGATGAAGCGTAGAGATGGTCAAGAGGCAGGAAGAAATAGTTTCCTTTCAATAAACCAATGAATCCTGGGGTGCTGTCTTCTCAGCGTTAGAGATTTGAGAGAGACAATGGACAAGTCTTTATTGAAAGGTCTCATTGAGAAATGCAGGAGATGGAAAGCATATGGAAACAACCTAAATGTCCAACACCAGGGGACTGGTGAAATGATAATACAGCCAAACCTAGGAGATGATGCAATCACTAAATACATGCTGCAGATGACTGTTCACTCACCTGGAAGATGTTAATGTGCAAAAGCAAGCAATTCAACAGTAGGTACAATATCATCCCATTGCTTAGTGTAAAATGGGGATGAGGACAATATTACCTACCTCTCAGGGTGTTGTAGGATTTAATCAATTAATATATGCAAAGTGCTGAACAGTACCTGGAGCAGCAGATGCTGGACAGCACCACCCTTATTATCACCACTTCGTTTAAGTATTCAGTTCCATTATTCTAACCTTAGTGAGTAGAATACATGTGGTGATTCAAAATTGTTCAGATTTTCCAAAAACACAAAATTACAACAAAAAAAACCCCCTTCGGTGTGTCTGAGGCAACAACTCACCATGAAGCTCATTGGTGTTTCCTTCATGAAACAAATATTTACACCAAGTGGGAGAAGTAAAGACTGCAAGAAACATCACATCTGTTTGGGGCGGCACAGCCAAACAGGTTTGCTACAAACTTTAAAATAAAAGCAAAAAGAAACAGCTTTGTGTCTGCCGAGACTTTTATCTTCAGGAATTGCAGATAAGGGACTGTGGATCTGGGCGCATCCAAGTGTCCAGAAAGCCATGAGGCATTATTGTATTGTTATGGTGCTATTGCCGACTCATGAGATTGCAGGTTAGTTTTATTTTTGCCAATGGACTTTGCTATATTTTGATTTTCTGCAATGAATAACCATTCTTCTTTTTGCCTAAATTTCTTAAATTTTAATATATTCACATAATGGAACACAAATCTAACACAAGTAGGATATTGCCCTGCTCAGTGGACCTCAAAAGGATCAGAGTCAGCACTGGGTTCATAATTCTTGCTTTAGCCTTTAAGGAAATATTTTTCTGGGAAAGTGGGGAACAATAAAGGACATAGAATGGGGTTTTCAAATCCTTGTTATGTGTCTTTAAGCTCATCTCAACCAACACAGTCAATATCCAGAAAGATGAAGCTGGCTAGAACCTTAATTCCTCATCAGGAGCTTCTCCATTCTCTCTCCTAATAAAGATGTGCTGGTTTTATATTAAGAAGTAAAACAACAAGAACAGCAACAACAAATTGGAAAAACAATAGTGAGACTGTGGGGAGAAGCGAGAGAAGTCTGCGTGGACAGCGTATATGCAAGGCAGGAAGGAGGAGCTTGTGCTGAGACAGTCTCCACCGTGGAGGGTGAGGGTCATGGGAAAAAGAAGCAGGTGAAAGGACAGGAATGAAGAAGCAGAGGAGCTAACTGCTGCAAGAGCAGGAAGGAGACAGTGTTGGCCAAAGCTGTGGTTGCATGCAGCAAGAAGTAACTGTTCAGGCCAGTGTCATAGCTCAGGGGAGGCCAGGGCTCAGGAGCAGACGTGTAGGTGTCCTGGAGTGAGTGGATACTTACTGAGTGCTGGAAAGTGTGAAACAAGGGCCCTTTGTGGCTCAGCTTTTTGGACACTTGAACAGTTTGAGGAGGACTATTAAAAGGATATATAGTCGCCTGCTACGCAAGCGCAAAGACCCGAGTTCGAATCCCGGTACCAAAAAAAAAAAGGATATATAGGACGCCTGCGCAGTCCCCGGTGGAGTGGCGGCGCCTCTCGAGGTCGAGCCGACGCGGCTCTCTTAGGCTGCGGGCAGGAGGATAGTGTAACTCCCGCGTGTGTAACATCTGAAGAGATTTGCTGGATGTGAAAAATAACTTTCCCAAACCACCTTGGTGTTGTGCTGTGTTTGTTGGGACGATGTTTGGGAGACTGAGTCTTCCGCAGCTGCTTTTTGCTGGCATAGTGGGAATTCCTGGAGGAATATATATTTATCAACCAATATTTGAACAATATTCCAAAGATCAAACGATGTTAAAAAAGAAGGTGGAATTAACAGAAGAATCAAAAGAGAAGAGAAGTTAATGCTACATGGAGTTGAATTGTAATAACTGCATAAAGTTCAATTGGACAACATTCACAATAAGGAACCTAGCAAAAACTTAGATATGTATTTTAAATATAAATAAATCATATATAATGATAAAAAAGGATATATAACTAGTATACCATAGCTATTGCCTATTTTAAATGCCCCCCACCATAGTACTGGGAATCAAACCTAGGGTCTTCACACTGAGCTATATCTTCAGTCCCTTTTCATTTTTTATTCTGAAATAGGGTCTCACTAATTTGCCTAAGCTGGGCTTGAACTTGTGATCTGCCTGCCTCAAACTCCTGGGATTACAGGCCTGTGCTACCACATACAGCACCCTATTGCTTATTTTGAATCATCAGTCTTGCTAGACACAGACTGATTTGTCGGCAGATTCCTGCCAGAGAGTTAGCAAGACTTGGACAGGGAAGTGACCTGAAGCCAAAGAAGACCACAAAAGAAGAGAGTGTGGAAGGACTTGTAGAATTTCTAAATGGAAAATAGAAAAGGTGCTTTTGATTAGGTAGGTCATGTGTGGGGGTCAAGGACACTGAAAGGTAGAAAATGCCAGGTGAGGAAGTTATCATTTATTCACAAGATTTACATCCCAAACTGCTTGACCCCTGCTATTGGGACAGCAGTTCAATAGTTGTCAGAGGGTAGGCAGAGGAGTGACAGGGTGAAAGAAAACTTTGCAGAGAAGGCTCCAGGAGGCCACAACCCCTCACAGATCACACAGGAGCTCCTACACTCCAGCCAAGTTGATAGCTGCCCAGGAGAGAAAGCTTGGATTTCTCACCCAGTTACCAAGCACAGCATGGCTCTCAGGGGAACCTGGGCCACCCTAAATGGCCATTCCTTGGAAGTCCAGGACTATGGGGGGTGGGCAGGATGGAGTAAAGCCCAAAGGAACCCCAGTAAAAGGGGTAGAGAGAGAAAGAGAATATGGAACCGGGAAGTGGCTCTTAAACTAGGCAAGAATCCTGAATCAAGATGGTCTACAGCTATTTGCATATAGAATTATCTCTATATTATCATTTCTGATGACAAAAATAAGGTATTTTTTCATGAAAAAAGTTAAAGAAGAAAGTCATCCATAATCTTACCTCCATATATTTAAATATATTTCCTTCCTGTCTCTTTTTCTGTGACTATAGTGATCAATAATATATTTACAAATACATAGTGAATATAATAGTTCACTATTATTGTTGTTTAATTAACATTTCTTGGATGCTTACCAGGGCCCGGTACTGTTCTAAACTGTTTATAAATGCTGACTCATGCAATTTTCATAAGAGCTCCATGAAGTATCAACATTATTATGCCTATTTAGCAATAAAAGAAATTAAGGAACAGAGAAGTAAGGAAATGTGTTCAAGGGCACACAAGTAGTTAGTGGGGAGATAAGAATCAAACCCAGGTCTGACTGTAGAGCTTACAGTTTTATTCAATATGTACACTATTCCATAATAGTTTTGCCTTAAGACAGCATGAAATATTATCTTGTGTGTACTTCCCAGATCATAAAAGTTTACTTAGTTATTTTCTCATAATTCCTTATAATTCTTTGATCCTCATCGACCCTTGTTTATTCTAGAATCCAAGAACAAGGAACTACTTGAGTTAGTAGTGAATATACTAAATTTATGTTTAGTAAATATAGATTTAATTCTATATGTTTAGTTGATATATCTATATATAAGCTATATAATTATTTAATATATCATATTCTAGAGTATTCAAAACCAGAAACTCTACTCCATGACTGAAAGCAAGTAAACATTTCCATTGTTTTCTCAAATTCTGCCTCTGCTCCTCATCCTCAGGGATCTATTCATTTACTTGGCCCGGAATTTCTGAGCACCTATAGATCCCAGGGCTGGCTGGGGAATCCAAGGCACACAGTTCTCTAAGGCAGACAAAATAATTCACATGGTGAGCAATGTTGGGGGGAGTTAGAGAGAGATAAGCTAGAAGAGGCTCTCAGAGAGAGGATCTCTGACCTTAGTCCTAGGGAAAGGAGGGAAATCCCAGCACAGGGAGCAAAATGTGCAGGGGTATATACAAGGGAAACATAAATACACACACAGGGTGGTTGCTGGTATTGGAAAGGGAGCAGAGAGAGGATGGTATGGAAGGGAAAGAAAACAGCACCACATAGTTAGATATTAAAACCCAACTATGGGGATTCATTGGGCAAGGGCATTAAACAGGCAAAGAACAGGCATATTTGCATTTTGGAAAGATCATTCTGGCAGAGCAAACACTGCAGGGACAAATACTCGAGGCAGGAAGACCAATTAGGAAATTGATGCAGGAATCTAGGGACGAGAAAATGGCGGCCAGAATTAGGACATGGAGCAGTGGGGATGGATAAAAGGGAACACAATTCTCCTTTTTAAAATGCAACTAAAAAGTCATATCCACTAGGCATTATCTTAGTCTTTTCCTATTGCTATAATAAAATGCCATAGGCTGATAATTTATGAAGAGCAGAAATATATTTTCTCACTCTCCTGGAGGCTGGAAATCTAAGATCAAGGTGCTGGCAGATTCAGGGTCTGTGGGGGCTGCTGTCTGCTTCCAAGATGTCACTTTGAATGCTGTATCTTCACATGACAGAAGGTTGGAGGGGAAATAAAAGACTGAACACTGTGTGAAGTCTCTTTTACAAAGACCTCATACACTAGGGCTCCATGCTCATGACTTAATCACCTAAAAGGTCTACTTTTATATTCTAACACATTGGTGATTAAGTTTCAAAACATGAATTTTGAAGAGGACGTAAACATTCAAACTATGGTAGATGAAGACTGGATCTTGGTGGTAAAGAAGGAGGAAGAGGGCTGAGAATGTGGCTCAGTGGCGCCACGCCTGCCTGGCAAGTGCAAGGGCCTGAGTTCAATCCCTGGTACCACAAAAAAGAAAAAAAAAAAAGGAGGAAGAAAGGATGAGCAAGGCTTTTAACCTGACCATTGAGTGGACAGAGGTAGGCGATAGTACTCTGTACCAAGATAGGGATTATCAGTACTAGTATATGAATTTTAGTTTTGTAAATATTAAAATTTAAGTATCTAGTAAGCAATCAGAGATATGCCTCTGGAATCTATGAGAGAAAATCATATTGGGATTATGGAGTTTAGAGCCAGAAGTATTTGGATAGTAACTAAATGTGGACTTCTGGAAGAGATCATCCAATGACAGTGTATAGACTGAGAGATGGAATTCTGGGAGATACCAAAGTACATAGAGTGGGCAGATGAAGATGGTTGGTAGAAAAGACAGAATGAGGGCCAGGGATTTAGTTCAGTGGCGCCACACCTGCCTGGCAAGCCCAAGGTCCTGAGTTTGATCCCCAGTACTGGAAAACAAAAACAAAAATGAAATGAGGCCAGAGAGATTGAAGGGGAACCAGGAGAGACGGATGCTCAGAAGTCAGACAGCAAGAGACCATAGTGTCAGATGAACAGATTGCTATGACTGAGCCATGAAGTGGAAGAGAAGGATGGAGGGAAATTTGAAAATGTTTAAATAACAGTGGGATAGAGTGTCTGGAGAAGTTGTTGAAGACAGAAGAGACAAAAAGCCCCCAGACTGTCTTGTTTGGTCATGATGATGATATGGTTTATTAATCCCTACTATATGTCCAATACTATGCTATAGATTTAGGTAGTTTTTTTTTTTGTATGGGGGATTGAGGCAGGCACGGTGCCACTGAGCTAAATCCCTGGCCTAGTTTTAGGTAGTTTTAAGAAGAATTTTGTTATGGAAATTTTCACATAGGCACAAAAATAGAAAAATAATGTAATAAAATCTCGTGTGTTCATCATATTTAATAAATATTAACATTTTGTCAATCTTATTCCATCTAAAAAAGAAATTTAAATACATTAGGCAAAGAGATTGGAAAACTCATTTTTAAAAATAAATGCCTAGGTCATAAAATCCATCTTAACAAATTTAAAATACAGAAGTTTTATAAAGTATTCTCTCAGACCATAAAGGAATTAAATTAGAAATCATTAACAGAAAAACAGTTGGAAAATTCCACCATGGACATTAAACAACATACTTATGAATAGCACACAGTTGAAAAAGAAGTCTCAGAGAAATTTTAACAATATTTTAAACTAAATGAAAATGAAAATACAACATCAGCATTTGTGGGATGCAGCAGTAATAGAGCTTACAGGGAAAATTATAGCTATATATATATATATATATATAATAAAAGAAGAAAGATATAAAGTAAGTAGTCTAAGCTTCTACTTTGTAATTTTCTTTCTTTTCAGTATAGGGGATCAAACTCAGGACCTTGCACTTGCCAGGCAGGCATGGCGCCGTTGAGCTACATCCTCAGCCCTCCACTTTGGGAAATTAGAGAAAGAGCAGTTTATAGACATCAAAGGATAATAAATGAATGTTACAAACAAATTCTATGCCTAAAAATTTGATAATTTAGATAAAATGGACTACTTCCTTAAAAGATACAAACTATTAAAAGTCACACAAGGAGAAATGAATAATCTGAATAGGCTTGTATCTATTTAAGTCATCCAGTGAACCATTAACAACCTTCCAAAACAGAAAGCACCAGCTCAAATGAGTTCTTGGATGAATTCTACCAAGTATTTAAAGAAGAAATCCTAGCTGGGTGTGGTGGAGCATGGCTGTAACCCCAGCATTTGGGAGGCTGAGGCAGGAGGATTGCCATGAGTTCAAGGCCATCCTGGGGTTTCATAGTGAGCTCAAGGCAAGCCTGGACTCATGTTCATGGATTAGAAGACTCAATATTGTCAAGATATTAATTCTTCTCAACTTGATCTATAGATTCAATTCAATTCCAATCAATATTCCAGCAAGTTATTTTGTGGAAACTGATACTAAAATTTATACAGAGAGAGAAAAAACTCAAATTAGTCAATTCAAAGCTAAAAAAACAAAGTTGACACTACCTGGCTTCAAAACTTACAATAAAACTAAGTAATCAAGCTTTATATTTGTCAAGACAATATGGCATTGATAAATAGACAAATCAATGGAAGTGAAGAGTCCATAGACCCATACAAATATAGTCAACTGGTCTTTGACAAAGGAAAAAAGACAATTTAATGGAGAAAGAATAGCCTTTTGAACAAACGGTTCTGGAAAATTGAACATTCACAAGCAAAAACAAATATAAAAGTGAACAAATGCCAGGAATTTAGCTCAGTGGTTCCACCGAGTGCCTCGCAAGCGCAAGGTTCTGAGTTCAATCCCCAGTACCCAAACAAACAAACAAAACAAACAAACAAACAAAAACCCCACAACTAATTTCAACACAAACCATATACCTTTTACAAAAATTAAAATAGGTCATAGTTCTAAACAAAAAACACAAAACTATAAAAATTCTAGAAGATAAGAGAAAATGTAAGTCACCTCGTTTGACTATAACTAAATTTTTAGACAGACTATCAAAAATACAATTCATGAAAGAAAACATTTACAAGTTAATAATTTGGGCTTTATTAAACCAAAACATTATGTTCTATAAAAGACACTATTCAGACAATGAAGTGACAAACCACAGATTGGGAGAAAATATTTGCAAAATACATATCTGATAAAAAGGACTCGGGTCCAAAATATACAAACAACTCTTAAAACTCAATATTAAGAAAACAATCTGATTAAAAAGTGGACAAAAGGGCTGAACAGACATCATCAAGGAGGTACAGATGGCAAATCAGTAAATGACAAAATATTCAAGATGTCAAATAAGTAGTTGACCAGATATTCAACATCAAGCGTCAGTAGGGAACCAAAAATTAGCAACATTGAAATACTGCTACAAAACTCTTAGAGTACCTAAAATCTAAAATGCTAATAATACCAAATGCTCATGAGGATGTAGGGAGCAGGAACTCTCACTCACCATGGAAGAAATACAGAATGGTATGGCCACTTCAGAAGACCCATTTGACAATTTCTTACAAAGCTAAACATACTCTTGCCATATAATTCAGCAACTTTGCTCCTAGGTGTTTACCCAAAACAGTTGACATTATGTCTGCATAAAAACCTTCACACAGGGCCGGGGATTTAGCTCAGTGGTTCCTGCGCCTGGGGCTCAAGCGCAAGGACCCGAGTTCGATCTCCGGTACTAAAAAAAAACCAAAAAAACCTTCACACAAATGTTCATAGTAGCTTTAATCATAATCACCAAAGACTAGACACAGCAAAGATGGCCTTCAGTAGAGAATTGGATAAACTATGGTATATCTATACAATACAATGTTTTGGAGCTGTAAAGAGAAATGAGCTCTCCAGCCATCAAAAGGGTTGGAGGAACCCCAAATATGATTGCTAAGTAAAAGAAGCCAGTCCAAGGAGGCTACAGACATTTGGGGTAAGGAGACTGAAATGCATAGCGGTTGCCAGGAGTTCACTGGTGTAGGGGGAAGAACAACAATAAGTGAAGAACAGTGAATTTTTAGTGTGAGGAAATTATTCTGTGTGATACTATAATGGTGCACACATGACATCATGCATATGCCCAGATCTAAAGATGAGCATAATTTAGTGGCTCTCAAGGTAAACTGTGGATCTTAATTAATGGCAATGTGCCAGTATTGATCTATTAGTCACAACCGATGTATTACACTTGTGCAAGATGTTAATAATAAGGGAAGCTGTGTGTAAGGTGGTAGTGATGGTGGCAGTGCAGGTAGAATGTAGCAGAAGGGAATATATAAAAACTCTATACTATCTGCTCAAATTTTTCATAAATCTAAACTGCTTCATTTAAAAATCTATTAATTAAAAAACATAGGCCAGGCATGGTGGTGCACACCTGTAATCCCAGCACTTGGGAGGCTGAGGTAGGAGGATCACAGTGTATTCAAGGCCAGCCTGGGCTCCATAGTGAGTTCAAGACCAGCCTGAAGTACACAAGAGACTGTCTCAAAAAGTCCCCAAAATAAAAATTTAAAACATAGGGTTGGGCACATGGAAGTGTGCAAGGCCTTGCGTTTGATCCTCAGTACAGAAAAACAAATGTATAAACAAAAAGAGAATGCAAACCACTAGATGTGGCTGAGACCAGCTAGGTGCACATTCAGTATCTAATAGCTACATGATTTTATTGTTCTGCTTCCTTTTCAGGTAGGTATATAAATAAATCTGTTAGGTGGAACTTCCAGAAAAGCTTTTTTTTTTTCTTCTTCAGAAAAGCTCTTAAAAGGAGGTCAGACAGGTGGCATATGCCATTCTGTCCTTTCCCCTACTCTGTTTCCTCTGTGGAATAGAGGAAAAGATACATGACTGGCACTTTAGCAGCTATGTTGGAGGATAAAGAATACCCCATCAAGAGGGTGAAGGCCACTGATAAGGATATCTGAGCTAAGGATAAAAGAAGGTTGGGTTCCTGATGAACATGGTACCTCCATGCCAATCCTGGGACTACTGTATCGGACCTTATTTATTTAGAGACAAGACCTAACTTTGTAGTGCCAACTGGACTTGAGTTCACTATACAGCCCAGGCTGACCTAAAACTTACGGCAATCCTCTTGCCTCAGCCTCCTCAGTGCTGGGATTAAAGGTATGTACCACCACGCCTGGCCAGACCTCTTCTATAAAAAGAAATGAACTTATCTCTTACTTAAATTTCTGATATTGGTATCTATGTTACTAGCAAGAAACAATTTCAACCTTATATGCCAAGTAATAAAATTTACTATCGTGCTATTGTAATATAAAATCATATGTATGGCACAAAAATAAACAAGTAGAACCTAATAAATAGCCCAAAAACAAATTCATATGAGAACTAAATATAAATAAAAATGATATTTCATTTGGAGAGGGAAAGATGGTTTATATAATATATGGTACTAGCAGAACTAGCTATCCATCTGGAAGAAAATACAGTCACACTTCTACCCCACTTTATATGCAAAAATAAACTCCAGATGGATTAAGAATCTAAATGTGAAAAATAAAAATATTAGATACAAATTAAAAAATTATTTATAAAATTGTAAAGAATACCTTGAAACAAAAGATGAAATCCAGAAACCCTAAGAGTCACTATCTAAAAATAATAGTCATATATTTCCTCTTAAAATTAACAATTTGTATGTAGTGAGAGAGACTATAAACAAAACCAAAGGGCAGATGATAGATTAAATACTTAAAATACATATGACAAAGGATGAAATTTGTACCTCAGCTCCTACAAATGTAACCTCAGCACCTACAAACCAATAAAAATAACGATTGAAAAACAATTACTCCAATTAAAACTTGGCAAAGCATATCCTGGCACTTCCAGGGGGAAAAAATGCAATCATAGGCAATATGAAAGGATTCTCAACCTCACTGATATTCGAAGAAATGCCAATTAGTACAATAATTAGAAAAGCATTTTTGATCCAAGAGGTTGTCAAAAATAAAAACATAAAAAAGATTGGTGAGATTATCAAAATGAGTATGGAATGTGAATTTCTACATCCTCTGTGGATAGTATGAAAATAATTTATATTTTTAAATGCACATATCCATTGACCCAGCAGTACTACTTTCTGTAACTTATCTTATAAAAGATGAGCACCAGTACATCAAGAGATATCAAGGGCCGGGGATTTAGCTCAACAGCACTGGGGCTGCCTTGCAAGTGCAAGGTCCTCAGTTTGATCCCCAGTACAAAAAAAAAATAAATAAAAAATTTTTAAAAATACCCCTAATCCGAAGAAAAAGAAGCTAACGTCCATCAGTAGAGACCTAACGTATTATGACTCAGCTATACTATGGAGTATTAAGTAACTCTTTTTTTTTTTGGTACCAAGGATTGAACTCAGGACCTTGAGCTTGCGAGGCAGGCAGTGCCACTGAGTTAAATCCCTGGCCCTAAGCAACTCTTAAAAGAATGAGTTAGATATATATGTACTGACCTAGAACCATTTCTGGATTAATTGATTTTTGCTATTGCTGTTCTTAGATTCCACTGACAGACGGTGTATTTTTAAGCCAGAAACAATTTGCCTCTCACCTGTATGAAAGGAGTCACACTTAAAAGTTGAGTTAATTGGCATCATATTTCTGATTTATCTCTGTGAAGCTTTAGGCTTCTTTAGAGTAGCACCTGAGGTGCCAGCCAGCTAAAGCTGCCTGTGCCTTAGGCTAGAGATGTGAGTAGTCACAATTCTCCCATGAGGGAGAAGCAGCTCCTATAGGATCAGTCCCACCCTGACAGGTGGCATCATTCTTTTAGGACAAAACACACAAAAGGACGTACCTAAAGGCACTGGAGAGCAACAAAATGTGGACAGACACTAGAGGAGTGAACACCTAGAAGAAGGAAAAGCACCAGTTTCCTTAATTTTGTAGCTTTTTGCCAGTGGACAAGCCCAGTTGGGGAGCCAAAAGGTAGATATACCAGACTGCCTGCTTGTCTTGAAGAATCCTGGGATGTAGCAGCTGAAAAGGAAGGAGATCATCTCAGCAAGAATAAATCAAGACAGGTAATAGTATATTGCTTTCTTGGACATTGTAAATGAAACTTGAAGAGACTCTGGATTCTATTATACCTCTGAAAAGTTTTCTTTAAGCAGACAGTTATTTTGGACTCAAACTCAAAACTCCATGTACTGTACTGTGGTGGCCAGTGGCAGAAATTTCTTTTTTTTTTTTTAATTAAGTTTATCAGTACATTCTAGGTATACAGTATAGTGACATTCATCATTGGGATCTTGTACCTTTATATGATGTATCTTGGTTCTTATTTTTTCCCCATTCCCCTACCATCCCTTCACCCCCTCCACCCTTCCCTATTTACAAAGACTTTGTTTCCATTTTTTCCTTTTCTCATATTTTTTCTTTTCCCTTCTTTCCTTTCCCCTACCCTTCCCACTTCCCCTATGCCCCTTTTCTTCCTATTTCACATTATCAATTATACATTTTGATCCTTATTTACACTTTTAGTTTTTCACACTAGAGAAACTATTTGGCATTTACACATGTGTGTCCTATTTATTTCACTTAAGAGTTTGACCTCGGCCGGGGATTTAGCTCAGTGGTTTCAACGCCTGCTACACAAGCGCAAGGACCCAAGTTCGATCCCCAGTACCAAAAAACAAAAACAAAAACACAAAGAGTTTGACCTCAGTGTACATCCTTTTAGCTATAAATGTCTCTAGTTTCTCATTCTTTATGCCTGAGTAGTACTCCATTTTATAAATAAACCACATCTTCTTTATCCAATCTCCAATTGATGGACAATTGGGCTGTTTCTATTACAAACTGTGCTGATATAAACATGGGTGTACATGTATCACTGTGGTATGATTCTTTTAATTCTTTTGGGAAGATACCCAGCAGAGGAATAGGGGTCAAATGGGACCTCTAATCCTAGTTTTCTGAGGTATTTCCATATTGATTTCCACAGTGGTTGCACCAGCCTGCACTCCCACCAACAATGGAGAAGGGTTGCTTTCTCCCCACAACCCTGCCAGCATTTGTTATTGGTTGATTTCTTGATAGCAGCCATTCTTTCTGAAGTGAGGTAGAATCTCAGCATTGTTTTCATTTGCATCTCTTGAATGACCAGTGATGTTGAACATTTTTTCATATATTTATTTGCTGCTTTTACTTCTTTGTCTGAGAAATGTCTGTTCATTTCAAATGCCCATTTTTGAATTGGGTCTTTATATTTGGGGGGTCTGATTTTTTTTTGAGTTCTTCATATATTCTAGATAGTAGACCTTTGTCTAAGGAACAGCTGGTAAAAATATTTTCCCACACTGTAGGTTGTCTCTTAGCTCTGTTGGTGGTTTCTCTTGCAGTGCAGCAGCTTTTTAATAAGATGAGATCCCAGTTGTTGATTCTTTTGTGTTAGTTCCCATGCTACTCAGGATTTGTTCATAAAGTCTTTTCCTATGCCAATGTCTTCGAGAGTTCTACCTAACTTATCTTCCAGCAAGTTTAGTGTTTCTGTTTTAATATTTAGATCTTTAAACCACTTCGATTTTAGTTTAGTGCATGGTTTAAGATAGGGGTTTAGTTTTAATCTTTGGCAAATTGAAATCCAGTTTTTCCAACAAATAGGCCAATCTCCTTAATGAACATGGGTGTCAAAATCTTCAACAAGATTCGCCCTCCAACTGTCTGCAGCCTGGGAGGATTTGCGGGTGCCAGGACATGGGCCAAGTCCGAAGAGTGTGCGGGGACTCTGTGACGCACCAGCAGCAGAAATTTCTGTTTAGAGTTTCAGCCTTTAATGGGCAACTTGAAAACTGCCCTGCACAGGTTTTGAAGTGGCCCAGGGGTTTGGGTAGAGTTTTTGCAGAGCTTGGAGCTCGGCTTGCTGCTTTGCTATTTTCTGTCTGCTGTGAACTGTTGCCCTCCAACCTTGTATGGACTGAAACCTCTATGAACTGTAAGCCAAATAAACTTTTACTCCTTTAACTTTTGGTGTTGAGTATTTTGTCTCAGCAATGAGAAAATAAGACAAACTCTGATAAAAAAAAAACCTGATAAAAGACAAAATTACCAATGTCCCCAATGAGCAGGGATGCAAAAATCCTTAGCAAAATATTAGCAAATCAACAATGTAGCAAAAAGACAATCCATCACGACCAGGGGAGGGATTGAAGTTAACCCAACTTCAATCTCTCTATGACTGGTGATAGATTTATGGGAGAAAAACTACAAAGTCAAAGCAGATCAAGAAAACAATTTATTGGTAGAGAGAAAAATAAGTGGTAAGGTACAACAAAAAGCACCAGACTGGGAATTAGGACAAGGATTCTGGTCCTGGTTCTGCCTCCAACTCAAAGTACATTAGAAAGATCACTTTGCTTCCCTTGGCCTTAGTTTACATATGTGACCTTAGGGTCTTTGTCAACTCTAGCACTTTAGGAGGTCAAGTCCTAAAATTTTTATTACAGCTGTGTAGACTTTCTGCTTCAGCACCTCAAAAGACAGAAGTAGAAAATGTGTATGATATGCTTTCATGCATGAATGAAGTCACCATCTGCACATGACTAAAATGCTGAGCCCCCCCTCCCCCAGCACCCACATGTCTTCAGGAAGTACTTTTAAATGAACTCTCTGGAAGGCATCCAATGTGTCACTGAACTTGGAAAGATTATGGACTTTGGGTTCAGACTGACCTGGGTTTTTAAATTTTAATCACAGTTTTGCTACCTGCTGAATGACCCCAGAAAAATTATCTACCACCACGAGCTCTCAGTTTCTTCATCTATGACATGGAGTAATACCTATGATGCAGAATTATTGTGAGAACTAAGTGCCATAACATAAGAAAGTTCACGAGTTATAGTTGGTGCCCAATAAATGCTAGTTCCCATTCCCTTATCAGTAAAGAAGTAGGATTGGCCACATATAACAAAACACCCATACTCATAACTCATACAAGACAGATATACATTTATTTCTCTTTCAGGTAAATGAAGTCAAGGATAGGAAACCTGGAGCTCATTTAGGAGATCTATGGTCAGTAGGGAACCAGGCTCTGCCCATTTTTCTGCAGTACTATCCTTAATGTATGACTTCCATCTACATGGTCACCTCATGATCCAAGAGGGCTGCTGGATCTCCATCCATCTTAATTCACATTCTAGGTAGTAACTAAAAGAACGAGAGTGAGGCAAAACATATATCTGCCAGCAGAATGAAGCCTCTTATAAAGAACTTTCCTAGACACCCCACTGAATGGCTCCTACTTGTATCTTATTGGCCTCCTCTATTCTGTAAGAGAGGACAGAGAGGGCTGAGGATGTAGCTCAGTGGTACAGCACCTGCCTGGCAAGTGCAAGGCCCTGAGTTCAATTCCCAGTACCAACAGTAAATAAATAAATAAATAAATAATTTTTAAAAAGAGAGAATGGAGAATGCTGTCTTTTACTGAGACACATTGCTACTTCCAAGTAACATTGGGATTCTGTTACTAAGAAACGAGAGAAAAGATATTGGGTGGGCAACCAGCAATCTCTGAGACACTCCCAATCCTTGTTACTAATGTTACTTTTGGGTCGGGAATCTTGACCTAGGGAACAACTGAAAGGGCTTCTGAATCCCAACACACAACAACGAGGCAGTTCTTGTGGAGTGAATGGACTGGAAGTTAAAATCCAGCTGCAATGCTTACTAACCAAGTGATCACGGATCAGGCAAATTACCTGAATAGAGTCAAGTAGCAGGTGTCCAACATTTTGTCTCTGAACTTGAGATCTGGAGCCTGGAATGACACTATCATATGTTTAAAATGGCCCAAGGAGGATCTCCTGAGATGTGGTAGAACTTTCAAAGGGAACGACTATTTTTGTGGCTAGAGAAAAGGGGCACATTCTTGCCAGAGAGCTGAGCTAGGCTTTATTTGCAAAGCTATTTGCTCCTGAAAAGCTGTAAATGTCCCAAATTGCACGCATTAGATTTTAAAATGATGCCCTGCTGGGCTGGGCTGAAACTGCGTGGAGCAGGTAGAAAGGACAGCAGTCTTCAAAATCCAGGGAGTTTACCAGGCAAAGCCAGGCAGATGGAAGCCTAGAGATTCTTTTTTCTGGCCCAGTCTGTGTTGACCCAACTGCATGTCCCTGTAATCCTTCACACTCTCCACCCTGTCCAGGCGAACATGCCTCTGTCTCCTCAGTCTCCAGTACAAAGCAAAGAACAAGCCCTTTGAATGAAAGTGGTAGGACATGTGTGGTGGCACAGGCCTGTAAACTGTGGCAAGAGGATCTCAAATTTGAGGCCAACCTGGGTAACTTAGCAAGACCCTGTCTCAAAATAAAAAAAATAGGCTGGGGAATGTAGCTCAGTGTGAAGGCCCTGGGTTCAATCCCCAGTACTACAAACAAACAAACCCCCACAAACAACTAATACCCTTGAACTACTGAGCCCTGTGCACTAGAGACAGTGTGTGCATGCGTGTGTGTGTGTGTGTAAAAGAAACAGACTGATAGCCTTGGGATGCTGACAGGGAGGGAGGCAGGGAAGAAGGTATGCTGGGGGAGCTCTCTGATGTGAGTGTTCTGTGGCAGTAGTACAATCTTGGAGGAACAGGGGATCTCATAAGTGACCGAGAGCTATTGTCCTTCCCACCTGCCATGAGGTGACATTAACATGGGCTAGTGGTAACTTACGAGGCCTTCTGGTCACACAGCAGGGCTGCTGTACATTTATATCTATCCCAGAGGGCAACTCACCTTTGTAATCACTAGCAGTGTATCTTGGGCAAAAGTTATTTCACCTTGTCATCTATAAGAGAAGTGTCTGCTATTAGAAATCTTTCTCATAGGACAGTTAAGAGAATTTGGGTAGATTAAGCACATCCAGTATAGCATGTTCTTCCGGCTCTGCCTTTTGTCTTACAAGTGAGGCTTGGAAACCTAGGGAAAGGGGTCTGGTCCCCAGGTCTGAGAAAATAAGAAATAAATATTAAAGATGAAACAAACAGGAATTTCTTCCCCATCCTACTCCCTCTTCATTATATGATGCATGTCCACCTCTCTGAGCTCTTCTATTTGTCATGTCAGACAGGACTGTAAGGCAGCAGGCAAGTCTGGATTCTTAATCCTTTTTCAAACTCATTCGATGGGGCCCTTCACAGGACAGCTGTACTCCTCCCCTGGCTCCACAATTGGCAGAGTCAAACAGAGGTTCAAACCCAGAAAACACTACTTCCTCCAACATGGCCCTACCTGCTATACAAAGAAACAGGGTTGACTGCCTGAGGGACTAGTAAATATCCTCTGGGCTGGGAGTTTTGGCCTCTGGGTTCTTTTCCAAGGAGAATTCCAGAGGTCAGTGCTACTGTACAGTGGGAGCAGAGCTTGGATGGCTGACAAAGTGCCTAAGACCTTTGCCTGCAACTGGTGGCTGCTCTGAGAGTTGGGCCAAGTACAGTATAGAAGTTTCCTCTAGGGTAGCCCGGGATTTAGCTCAGCAGGTTCTGCCACCTGCCTCCAAAGCGCAAGGTCCTGAGTTCAATCCCCAGTACCAAAAAAAAAAAAAGTGTCCTCTAGTTTTAAAAGTGTCCAGATCCTCTTGATTGGCAGACAGGACAGGGATTTCACTCTCTAATATCCAGAGCTGAAAGGAAGGGCCATGCATTTGAATAGTGGGGATGTTTGGATACTTGGCCTCAGATGGATAACTACATCTTTGTGGGAATGGCTCTGACAGAGAGTGCAGATGGCCAAGTCCAAAGGCTCATGGAAGCTGAGGGAGGCTGAAAGAAGTCTAAAAGGTCAGTGTTACAGCTCTCACATTGTCTGAGCTGGCAGGCCCTCACGGATGTGTTAGGAAACAGAGAGCTTTGGGACTTATAGCTGCCCAAGGCCCACTGTGGTTTGTAGAGGGCTGCGATAAGAATTTGGAGTCCTGCTTGTCAGTTCCCAGTCTCTGTCCCTGCTCCAAACTGCCTTCCTTACCACCTGTCCCTCTTTCCATCTGCCACCTGTCCAGCTTCCACTGCACCAGCTTAGACTCCTGGATGTCACTGTGGCCATTTGGTTTTCTGTTTGATGGCATGCTCTCAGATCTCCACCACTGCAACCTTTTCCTCAGAGCCCTCCTTCCTGGGCCTCCTTCTTTTTGGTCCCACCTCCCACCCCATCTTTCCTTTGCAGATCCTTCTTTTATGGTTCCTAAACATGGTCCTTTCCCATGGCTCCACCCTTGAGGCCAGGCTCTTGCTCTTTATCCCATCTCCCCATCTACACAAGAAGCTTCAATTCCATGGAGAGGATCTGCAGCCAGGCCCTAAGACCCCATCTGTCCTTTCTGCAAAGACAGACTCTCCATAGGACTTACCTTGGTACCTCAAATCCAACATTTCCTTTTTTTTGAGAGGGGATCTTGTTCTGTAGTTCAGGCTGGCCTTGAACTCACTACGTAGCCCAAGGTGGCCTCAGACTCATGGCAATCCTCCTACCTCAGCCAACTGAGGGCTGGGATTACAGGCACACATCACAATACCCAGCTCAAATCCAACATTTTCAAAGTGAAGCACACCATTATCCTTACTCAGATGGCTTTTATTCTGTATGGCCTATCTTTGACATCTTATATTATCCTTCTCTAGGCCTAGGGTTTTAGAATTTTAAGTGCCTAAAAAGTCCTTTTTATTCTTCAATCTCAGATTTAAAGATTTCCTAGTCATAACCACTCATTTCACAAATATTTCCCAATCATATTCTCTGCAAAGTTGCCTCTAGGTGCTGGAGGTTCTACGATTAGAAGATAAGACTTGGATCTTGCCTTTGGGGGTGCTTATAGATAGAGGAGACACAAATTAAAATAATTTGTGCAAAAATATCTATACAGGGTTTTTTTTGTGTTTTTTTTTTGAGATGAGGTCATCTTGCTATGTAGTTCAGGGTGGCCTTGAACTCATTATGTAGCCCAGGCTGGTCTTGAACTTGTGATGATCTTCCTGTCTCAGCCTCTCAAAGTGCTG
The DNA here is from genome assembly GCF_053883595.1 of Heterocephalus glaber. Lineage (NCBI taxonomy): Eukaryota > Metazoa > Chordata > Mammalia > Rodentia > Bathyergidae > Heterocephalus > Heterocephalus glaber. The sequence goes on along the minus strand of NW_028258320.1, from coordinate 46,398,944 downwards.
GGATTACAGATGTACACCACCATGCTTAGCTATATAGTTTTTATTAAAGAATAGCATGGGACTATAATAGTCTATGATGCCTCATACTGCATGATGAGGGGTGGAGGCCAAGGACATCATGAATATGGAGAATAGGTATAAGGTACCTATAAGTAAAAATTTATTTCTGCTTTAGGAATCCTAGGCCTGTAGGTAGGCAGACTAATAGCCTCCTCCAAAGATGTCCATGTCCTAATGCCTAGAACCTGTGACTACGCAAGAATTAAAGTTGTACTTGCCATTGAGGTTGCTGTCAGCTGATCTTAAAATAGGGAGATTTTCCTGGACTAGTGTGGAGGTCTCAGTTCCCTAAAGTCCTTAAAATTGGAAGAGACAGAAGAAAGACAGAGGAAGAGATGTGATGACAGAAGCAGGCCCAGAGAGAAGTTATGTTGCTGGTTTTGAAGATGGAAGAAGCTGACCAGACCCAAGAAGGCAGGCAGCTTTTAGAAGCTGAAAATACAAAGGAAATGAATTCTCATCTACTTGACACACAGGAACCCAAAGGAACTCTTCTACTGGCAACACCTTGATTTTAGTCCAGTAAGACTCACCTCACACTGCTGAACTACAGAACTGTAAAATAATAAGTTTTTGTTGTTTTAAGCCACTAAATTTGTAGCAACAGTAGAAAATTTGTGGCAGTTTGTAGGAACAGAAAAGGAATTTAGGCCTTATCCTGCTATTTCCATTATTAAATCCTTCACTTATTTATACCTAGACTTGAACCCTAACTTACCCTCATCTCTGCACCCCAGATTGTTGAGGACTCCATAATCAAGTGGTAGTAAGAACAATTATAGGAGGAGGCAACGGGAGGAAGACGGCAGGGGAGAGCAAGGGATAAGCAGAAGCCTAGCTCTGGAACCAAAGGCTGATACGAACCTCCAGGAGCATTTATTCTCTGTGCAAATCCGAGCAGGGAATCGGGCCAGAGGGCAATAAATGTGACCTACAGGGCTGTTGTGAAGGAGAAATGCAACAATGTGTGTATGGCATTTAGCATTTGCCCAGCTTAGAACAGCATAATGTGGCCGTGATAACTATCATACATTTATCAGATGAAATCGTAATCAACGTTTGTGAGCCACCAGGAGAGCAGATCCAAGGAACTGCAGAAGGGTCACAGGAGGGTGCTCAAGGGAAATGCCAAGTCCCAGGGCCAGGTGTCTTGCCTTCCCCTTCGTGCAGGTGCAGCAGTTCAGGGACAAGCCCCTGGGGATGAGGAGGTAGCTGGGACAGCTGGTGCTCACGTGACCCCTCCACCCCAGGTCCCCGAGATGGGTCAGCCCTACCTTGTCCCCTCTTTCCCTCAATTCCCCGCCCCCTCGCGCTGTTCTGGGGCTGCCTGTCAGGATCAGGCCTGTTCCAAGGAGGTGTGGGATACACGTGGTCCAGAGGCCCCTGTCTCCACCTGGAGCAGGAAGCTGTGCGGCTAGCTGGCCAGCGGCCGGGGCCGCGTGGGTTCTCACTTCCCCTCCCCAACGGCCTCGGGTGCAGGTGCCACGGGCGAGCCGCACAGGCGGGGCGGGCCCCCGTGGACACGCCCTCGCGCGAGTCCTCACAGCCAGCCAGGAGGAAGCGCCAGAGCTGCTCTGGTCCTTCGTGGAGCCCGGGCGACCTCCTGCCCCGCGCTCAGGGACACCGCCCGGCCAGGCTCCGGGCCCCGGCACCGGGCACGCCGCAGGCGGGGATGTGAGAGCGTCCAGCGGCATGGCAGCCTCAGGTGGGTAGCGGGGTGCGGGCGCCCCCAGCCCCCCCGCCCACGCGCCCCTTGACCCGAGTGCCGCTTTCTCGCGCCTACTCGTAGTACCCCTCTGAGCGCCGCCGCCCCTTCTGTCTGAGTCTCCAGTCCGAGGATCAGGGGTCCGGTGTACTTTCTGGCCTTCTCTCTGTTCTCGGTTCCAAACTTCCGACCCCAACGTTTCCCGCTCCCCTTCCCAGTCTGTTCCGCATTTCTCTCAGCCCCTGCCTGACGGTCCACCATCAGCGTCTCCTGAGTTTTCTTTTCTCTCTCCACCTCTGGCTTTCACGGATTCCGAGGGTCGTTTCCCCTGTTCCTCCAACTCTGTCAACCAAAGAATGAGTTGAACGAAGAGCTGACTTGGCTGCGTCCCCAGAATGCTTCTCTTGAGAGGTGGAGTAGGGTCTTATCTGACCAATAGGGGGCGCTCGGATAATCCTTGATGGTGCTAGGAGATCACCCCCTGCGCAGACTTCAAAGTTTCCTTCCTCCACCCAATCGATTTTGGGTTTATCATCCGAAATTTTGCTAGGAATCTAAAAACACTGTAACTTTACTTTCCTTATATCCTTTGCAGAACTTTGGTGTCACTGGGTAAATCTCATCAGAAGGAGCCAGAATTTCTAGATGTTCTTGGGTTCCTGCTGATTCATGGGGGTATATAATTCACAAGTTACTCCCTGAGATCTAGGACAAACCAAGAAAGAATGACAACAATCAAAGAGAACAAATGAGGGGCCGGGGATTTAGCTCAGTGGCGCTGCACCTGCCTGGCAAGCACAAGGTCCTGAGTTCTGTTCTTGGTATGGGGGGAAAAACCCCCAACAAATGAGCCCTTTTTATGCATTCCAATGGATATTGAACACCTGTTTTGTTCTCAGTGGTGACCCAAGACAACCCAGTCTGTGTTTTCCAACAGTTTATGGTCTTGTGAAGGAAAGCAATAAGTAAACAGGGAATTACTAGATGAGCAGAGATAGCTACCATGTTTGCTTGCAAGTGAACTTACTTGCATTTTCCCAGCCCACCTTACAGTGTGATAGTAGAATAACACGTAGAATAGGGTGCTGATGTCTCTTGCATAAGAACTTGTAGTCAGTTGGGGGAAGACCCAGTTCTTGGAGGTTGGGAGCAGGTGCTAGAATGAAGAGCCAGCTTTCTCTAGATGTGCAGAGACTTGGCCTGATCATGGTACTTTGGAAGCAGAGTTGGAAAAGACCAACAGTGACAACTCTATTAGATTTGATGATACTAGGTCATTATTCTAGAGAGTGGGAAAGTGGTTCATCTCAGCCTTGAGTGTCCCTGCCTGAGCTCTATATGTTAGAAGAAGCTGTATGGTGAATAAGGAGACTGGGTAATAATAGGCTTATGGTCCACACATTCTATTTGAAACCGAACCAGAGTTCTGTAAGGGAATTGGAACAGTATTTATTGCATATTCATTGTTTTCAGGCACCGGGGTAGGTGTCCTTCATACATTCAGTCAACAAAGGAGATAACAGCCATGCCCCTATGGAGCTTACTGAGCAGGGAAGGCAGGCAGCACACTCAGGAAATGTGCTCAGTATTATAATGTGCTGTGAAAAGCCATAGAGAAGGGTCAGGGGATGAGGTTAAGATTTTACCTGACATTGTCAGAGTAGGTGTCATGGAGAGAGACATTTGAGCTGAGACCTGAAGGAGGAGATGGAAGGGGCCTTCTGTGGGGAGACTGGTCCATTCATGGAGTGTTTAAGGAACAGAGAAGAGGCCAGAGTGGCTGGGATTGGTGGGTGATGGGGGAGAGGGAGATGAGTTAATGAAGCTCCCACCTCCTTTCATGTCTAGGAATGGGACTGGGGTACAGGAGACAGCAATAGGGAGAGGCTTTGAGCAGAGAAGACCAAGCAAACCATTCTCCCTCATCCAGTGTTCGATGTGCATGATGCCGTGGGCATGGAGAGAGGGTTTGGTCCAGGTGGGGATCCTATCCTAGTGATGGAACCTGAGCTCTATGTGGGCGGTGTAGGGCTTCCACAGGCATGTATAATGGTTAGAGCTGTCAAGCCCTCTTGCTGTCAATGTCCTCTTCAGTGAGACACACTCCACTACTGTAAGTGGAAGTTAGATGCTGAGCTTGCAGAGGTCTGAAGGTACAAGGACCCACAAGAGCAGTCAGAGTGGGGAAAGCAGTACCTTTTGCCAAGATGGTGTAGGCTCAGGAGTCATCCAGGTCACTCTTCTGGATGGTTCCCTTATTTTAAAAATAGCTTTACTTGGTTTGAAATCCATTTTATCTGCAAATAGGATAGCTACTCCTGCTTTTATTTTGGGTTCTTGTCACATGGAGTATTGTTTTCCACCCTTTAATTTTCAGTCTATGAGTTTCTTTTTGAATTGAGTGGGTTTGTGTATGTGGCATATTGTTGGATCTTACTTCTTTTTTTTTTTTTTTTTTTGGTACCGGGGATCGAACTCGGGTCCTTGCACTTGCGCAGCAGGCGGCGAAACCACTGAGCTAAATCCCCGGCCCTGGATCTTACTTCTTGACCCATTCTGTCAGTCTATTTCTTTTGATTGGTGAATTAAGACCATTAACATTGATGGTTATAACTGATATGTGATGATTTATCCTTGTTGTGACTTTTTCCTGTTGTTGGATTCTCCCCCTTTGCATTTAATTTCTTGTCATGCCTGATTGATTCATTCTGCCGGGCTTCCTGGGGTTGTGATCCTCATTGTCTTTTCCTAGGACATTGTTTAAAATTTGTTGGAGTGCTGGTTTGGTATTCATGAAGTTCCTCAGGTGATCTCTGCCATGAAAATATCTTCTTTCTCCACCAATTTTGAAAGATAGTTTTGCAGAGTACATTAATCTGGGTTGGAGGTTGTTTCTTTTAGGGCTTGAAATACTTCACTCTGACTTGAGGGCTTGTATTGAGAAGCCTGCTGTGATTCTGATGGGCTTTCCTTTGTATGTGATTTATTTCTTTTCTCTAACTACTTGTAGTATTTTGTTCTTTTGTTGGGTTTCTGGAATCTTGACTTTTTTTTTTAAATCTTGACTATTATATGCCTAGGTGTAGATTTTTTTTGATCATGGCTAGTTGGAGTCCTATATGCCTCATTTATCTGGAAACAGCCCCAATTGCCCATCAACTGGTGACTGGATAAAGATGATGATGATGATGATGATGATGTGTGTGTGTGTGTGTGTGTGTGTTTAATAAAGTGGAGTACTACTCAGCCATAAAGAATGAGAAACTAGAGACATTTATAGCTAAATGGATGCACATTGAGGCCATACTCTTTTTTTTTGGTATTGGGGATTGAACTCGGGACCTTGTGCTTGCGAGGCAGGTGGCGGCACCACTGAGCTAAATCCCTGGCCCTGAGGCTGTATTATTCAAGTGAAATAAATAGGACACACATGTAAATACCAAATAGTTTCTCTGGTGTGAGAAACTGAAAGTGTAAATAAGGACCAAAAGGTACAATAGATAATGTGAAATAGGAACACAAGATCCAAAGGGGAAGGGGAAGTAGGAGGGGTAGGAGAAAAGAAAGAAGGGAAAGGAATAAATATGAGAAAAAGAAAAATTGGAAACAAAGTCTTTGTAAATAGGGAGGGGTGGAGGTGTTGAAGGGAGGGCAGGGAAATGGGGAAAAAATAAGAACCAAGATACATCATGTAAAGGTACAAATTCCCAATAATGAATATCAGCATATTGTATACCTAAACTGTACCAATAAAATTAATGACTTTTTTAAAAAAGCTTTACTTTGATATATTGATAGGCACTCCAGTTTATTCATCAAAAGTATACAATTTCATGATTTTTAGTGTCTTCATAGGTATGTGTAACTATCATTACAATTTTAGGAAACTTTCATCACCTCAAAAAGAAGAAAATCTGTACTTATTAGCTACCTCTCTTTCTCTTCCTCTCTAGCCAGAAAATCTTCTTTGTCTCTACAGACTTTCACATTAATGGGATCATATAGTATGTGTCTTCGGGCCCAGCTTCCTTCATACAGCATGTTTTCAAGGTTCACCCAATTGTAGCTTGTGTCAGTACTTCATCCCCTTTTTATGGCCTAATCCTCTGATCTTCTTAAATTTCCTTGCACTGAAGGGCAAGCACTAGTCTTTTATTTAGGGAAAAACATGTTTGCTTGTTAAAATCCTGGAAAATCTTGGCTTCCTGTCCTTGAAAGAACTCTGGATACCAGGCTAAAATGATATGGAGTCAGCATATCCAGGAATAATCTCTGTGCTTGGATGGCATCTCATGTACTTTCAAATAAAAGAGAGAGAAGCTGTGAGTTTCTCAAGTAACCGTGTCTGTGGCCACTGAAGACCAGAGCCCTCTCCCCTATGTGGTACCCTTCAAAGATCTGAGAAAAGTTTTCATATCTTGTCCTTCTCATAGGGTGGAAGAGTCTTAATTTTTTCCACCTAGTCCTTGAGGTCTCTTCATGCTCGGTCCTTGCGGTTGCACAGCAGGCGGCGAAATGACTGAGCTAAATCCCTGGCACTTCAATTGTATTTTTAATAAACTTTTTTTTTTTTTGGAACTGGGAATTGAACTCGGGTCCTTGCACTTGTGAGGCAGGCGGTAGAACCACTGAGCTAAATCCTTGGCCCAATAAACTTTTATTTTAGAAAAGTTTTTTTTATTTCATGAAAAACTGCAAAAATAGTAAAGAAAATCCTCATTTATTTCACAGCCCAATTTCCCCTATTAGCATCTTATATTATTAATTTGGTACATTTGCTGCACCTAATGAGCCAATATTTTTTTGTATATCCTTTTATTGGTACATTTTTAGGTGTACAATATAATGACATTCATCATTGGAAATTTGCACCTTTACATAATCTCTCTTGGTTCTTATTTTTTTCCCCTTCCCCTGCCCTCCTTTCAATCCCTCCCTCCCTCCCTATTTACAAAGACTTTGTTTCCATTTTTCCATTTTCTCATATGAATTCCATTCCCTTCTTTCCTTTCCCCTACCCCTCCCACTTACCCTTCCCCTTTGCCCCTTTTCTTCCTATTTCACATTATCTATTATACCTTTTAGTCCTTATTTACACTTTCAGTTTCTCACACCAGAGAAACTATTCAGTATTTACACGTGTGTCCTATTTATTTCACTTAAGAGTATTGCCTCAATGTGCATCCGTTTAGCAATAAATGTCTCTAATTTCTTGTTTTTGATGGCTGAGTAGTATTCCATTTTATAAAAAAAACACATTTTGAGCCAATATTGATAAATTATTTTTAACTAAAGTTTATACTTTCTTCAGATTTCCTTAGTTTTGATACAGTGCCCTTTTTTCATTAATTTATTGGTACATTTTAGGCATACAATATGCTGACATTCATTATTGGGAATTTGCACCTTTACATAATATATCGTGGTTCTTATTTTTTTCCCAATTCCCCTGCCCTCCCTTCAACCCCTCCACCCCTGCGTATTTACAAAGACTTTGTTTCCGCTTTTTCCTTTTCTCATATTTATTCCTTTCCCTTCTTTCCTTTCTCCTACCCCTCCTACTTCCCCTTCCCCTTTGGACCTTTTGTTCCTATTTCACATTATCTATTATACAATTTGATTCTTATTTACAGTTTCAGTTTCTCACACCAGAGAAACTATTTGGTATTTACATGTGTGTCCTATTTATTTCACTTAAGAGTATGGCCTCAATGTGCATCCATTTAGCTATAAACGTCTCTAGTTTCTCCTTCTTTATTGCTGAGTAGTACTCTATTTTATAAAAAAAAAAATCTCCTTTTTCTGTTCTAGGGTTCTATCCCAGACATTAGGTTACCTTTAGAAGTGATATTTCCTTGGGCTACTTCCAGGTGGAATTTTCTCTGATTCTCTGTTTTTGATGAGCTTGACAGTTTTGAAGAGTACTGGTCAGTGATTTTGTGAAATGTTCCTCAACTGGGATTTGTCTGATATTGTTCCCATAATTGGGCCTTGGGGAGGAAGATCACAGAAGTAAACTGCCGTTCTTGTCATCATATCCTAAGGGTATGCACTATCAGCATGATTTATGGCTGCTGATATTGACCTTGATCACTGGGCCAAGGCAGTATCTGCTAGATTTCCCCACTGTGAGGTTACTCTTTCTTTCTTCCTCTCCATACTGTGCTCTTTGGAAGGAACTCACCACCCAGCCCACCAGCTTAGGAGGAGTTATGTTCCACCTCTTTGAAGGTAGAATTATAAATTATTTGGAATTCTTATGCAAGGGAGATTTTTCTCTTTTTTCAAATTTATTTACACAATCATTTAATGTTATCAATATGGACTCCTGGATACTTATTTTATACATTGGTTATAAGTCAATATTATAGTTTATTTATACTTCCATGTTACAATTTATTTTATTGCTCATATTGTGCCAGCATTGGCCATTAGGAGCTCTTTCAGGCGACCCTGGTGTCCTTTTTGACATATACCTGTCATTATATTTTTGTTTGAACACTTGCTTTCTGGCACTATAAAATTCTCTATGCTTATTTTATATATATATTTCTGCCCTCCATATGTAATCCTAGAGTCATTCCTAGAATTACTTATTTCTGTAAGGAGCACTGGTTCCTTTTGTTGGAAAATGGTGCTTGAAACCAATGGCACTAGATGAGTTTTAGTTATATTTCTAAATTATAGTCTGCATTTCCTTGACTTTTAAAATGGGACACACCTTAGAAATTAAGAGCATAGGCTTTATAGTCTTTGGATCTGGGTTCAAATCCCTTATCAGGTACTAACAATATGATCTTGGGCAGCAGCTAATCTTTAACTAGTTTTAATATCTAAGTCTATAAAGAGTGGCTATGGATAGTATGTACTTTGTAGGATTGTTCTGAGGATTAAATGAGAGATTACACTTGAGCTGCTTAGCAGAGTGACTGGCACATGGTTAGTGTTTGGGAAATAGAGCAGAATTACAATGAAACTTTCCTGGATGACTGAATCTTTATTGAACAGCAAGTGTTGTGATATGCTGTTAACTGAAGAGTAGAAAGCAGTGAGATGGGACTGGGGTAAATGTGTAATACATACCTTTGGTGAGTCAGGAGCACTTCATCTTACCTCTTGAGTCAGTGAATCTTTCTCATAAAATTGGAGCAATTGCTCATGGCCACTTGGTTTTCAGTGCAGTATGTCATTCTTTACTGCTAAGTCAACCAGTACTTGAAGATCCACATTGCCTTCTTGAGGGTACTTCTTATGTTCCAGGAGATCCTCTGCCTCCCATTTTTTTCACTTTTTTGCTGCCACTTATCAGCCCTGTTGAAAACATTACTTGGGTTCTTTATTACCAAGGTATGGTACCACCCTCTCTCCCTCTGAGATCTTATTCTGCCCTTTTGCACAGATTTTTGCTATGAAACTTACTAGAGTAATTGTGCATATGGAAAGAGGGTATTGGCTAACACTTCTTTTTTTTTTTGCATTTTAAGTGAATTCCAAATATGTACATTTCCTACCTGATGGCTCATGTATACTCATCTGCATTAACACTTCATATATAGAACATTTTGCCTTTAAGTATAAACCAGCTACATAGGAAGAGGGGAACAGAAAAAAGGTAGATACATTCTGACACTTTAATTGTGCTTTTCTTTGTGTGAGTTCTATAGTTATGTAGCTTTGTTATTTTTATGCCTTCTATAGTTCTGAAATTATTTTTCTATTGAGACATAAAGGAATATTCTACATTGAATGAAAAAAAGACCCAGTTAACAAAGATTTTATTTTGTGGAAGGCTACAATTGGTACATTAAAATTTTGTCCTTAATCTGCTTAATCTTTGGGATCAGGTAAACATTACTAAAAAGGACTGTTTTATTCACAATTGAGGAAAGAAATCATACTCAGAATTGAGTTCTCAGTAGAGCCATAAATGTCTATAGCATCATCAGACTTTACTGTTTTTTCTCCAGTTCCATATAGTCTTTTAATACTGACTGCTTTAACAATGTGCACCTACTCCCTTCAAAAGTATTCCCAGTCTGATCAATTTACTCTTGCTGATTAGACTGTTGGGTTTTACACTAGGTTAGGGATCCAACATAACAAAGCCTTAACGTAAAAGAATGAAACTACAGACTTGTATTTGCTATTAGAAAATTTTTGGTAATATCTTCCAGGGGAAGTCAGAATTATTTTAGGCTCACATTTTCAATTTTTAAAAAACTTTGATTATAGTGGTGGATGTGGGCAGGAAAGAGGATTTCTCCTGTGATCTTTTCAGAGTTTAGGACCTCAAAGTCTTGCCCCAGTCTTGCCTCTGACCTTCTTGCCTGGAAGTACCCAGTGATACGTGGTTCAGGGTGGATATTTAATTGTGAAAATCTGCAACTTACATGATTTCTCAGTTTCACAAGATGTGACTGCTTCTTATTAGGGGGAAGAAGGAGCCCTGATGCATTGTAGGGTACACGGACACTTTATGCACACCCTTTCCAAATCACTCACAGAGGAGTTTATCAAAGTGGCAGAAAGACAAGAACCCAGAACTGTAGTAATAATTAAGATCCAAGCTTCATTGGAGGATGTGACTTATTTCTCATAAGATTCTTTTCTTTTGGTACCGGGGATTGAACTTAGGACCTTGTGCTTACAAGGCAGGCAGCAGCACCACTGAGCTAAATCCCCGGCTCTCATAAGATTCTTGACAGAATTCCTAGTGAGAGGTAGCAGGGGCTGGGCAGAGGACTGGACTGGAAACCCAGAGCAAACTTAAGAGTTCACTCTGGATCTGCTGCTAATTTGCTGTGTGTGAATTTGAGCAAATCCTGAAATCTTCCCAGACGAGCATTTCTTTCATCTGTAAATGAAGAGTTTGGGCCGGGTGATCTCCCAAAGCCCCTTTTGCCTGTTTCTGGCATTTGTGTTTTACTAGAGAAAGAAGAAAGCCCATGTCATAGACCACATATGGGGAGGGATACCTGAAAAACTAGTGTGGTGTAGGTCAACCAGTTTCTCTTTGTTACTGCATTATTTATATTAATGTGAGGATAGTGACACAAGCTACCAGTTACTGAGGGGTTTCTACATACTAAACTATATGCTAGCACTTTACAGGAAATATCTAATTTAGTTCTTAAAAAATACTGGTAAGCATTGCTACTGGGTTTCCATTTACAGATGAGTAAACTGAGGTTTAAAAGATTTAATTTCCCCAAGGTTGCAAAACTATACCATACCGTACCTGTGCTCCTAACCACTGTGTTTGGGACAGAGCTAGGCTCTGGTTCAAATCAAAAGTCTGAACTCAAATTCTGACTCTGCCACTGTGAATCTTGGATAAGTTGCTTAACCTGCCACATCTCAGCTTTCTCATCTTTAGAATGGGCTGAGAGTGGGACCTACTTTATAAGGTTGCTGTGAGGGTTAAACGAGTTTACTAGGCCATGTCCTTAGAAGAGTGGCTGGCAAAGAGTGAGCTCGATATAAGTGTTTACTGTTACTACTATTACTACTACTGCTATGACTGTCGCTGCTGCTGTTGTTATTCTAGATGCACCAGCTGTGGGGCTGAGGGTGTAGCACAGCAGGTGCAGCACCAGCTTCTGCAAAGATCTAAAACAGCATTTGGGGAAAGGCTGTCTGTTGTGGCTGGTGCACAGACTGTAAGTGGGGAACGAGGTTAGCTGGGTATGCTGGAGACAGGAATACCATGGGTGCCAGGCTCCTTGTCTGGGTGCTGTGTCTTGCGGGGAGCTTTCCACAAGGAGCAGGTGTGTTAACAAGCTTCTGTGTGTCTCCTTTTCACCCAGGGGCGCCCCGAAGATGCGACATCCTCACTGTCTACAGCCCGGACGCCGAGGAATGGTGCCAGTACCTCCAGGACCTTTTCCTGTCCAGTCGGCAGGTCCGCACCCAGAAGATGCTGACGCACAGGCTGGGCCCTGACGCCTCCTTCTCGGCCGAAGACCTGCTCCTCTTCCTGGGCGCCCGCTGCGTGGTGGTGCTGCTCTCGGCGGAGCTGGTGGAGCACTTCTACCGGCCGGCCCTGCTGCCGCTGCTGCAGAGGGCGCTGCACCCCCCGCACCGCGTGGTCCGGCTGCTCTGTGGGGTGCAGGGCACCCAGGACGAGTTTCTGCCCTTCTTCCCCGACTGGGCCCACTGGCAGGAGCTCACCTGTGACGACGAGCCCGAGGCCTATGTGGCCGCTGTGAGGAAGGCCATTTCTGAAGGTAAGGGTTTCTTTGGGTGAAGACAGATCCCAGGCTGTCGGGCCAGGCATCTTTTTATGTTAACCCGAACTTTGTATTATGAACCAGGAGGGAAATTCACTGGTCATATCGAGACTGGTCATAGTTGGTTTAGAGCAGCTGATTTCTGGGATAGGATGTTTTCCTCTACTGCCAGAGAGGAGAGGAAGGAGACTCTCTTCTGTTCTATACTAGGGGAAAACCCTTTCTTTCTAGGATTTTCTGATTGGAAAGACAAGGGACTCAAGGTTCCAGTGCAGGGAGCAGCAGAGGTGGGCGGAAGAGACTTAGTTTGCTGTGGGTGTGAGCAACATCGTCACCAATCCTCTTGTTTGCATGCCACTTTCATTTTATCCTCACGTGATCTTGGCATTTTTGTTGAAAAGATGTCACTTGGGGTGATGTGTATAGAAAACAACCCTCTTCTCACTTTCCTATCAGCCTGGCTTCTGTCTTTTGTGCTGCTTCTCCTTTTAAAGTAGAAACATCTAATCCTTTCTGCCAGGGCTATGACTTCAGTGGCCCTAGGAAGTGTGACACACACTAATTAACAGTAGCAGAAGATGCACTCTGGGATGAATGCATGTCACAGCATCTCTTCCTCTTTTGGTTTTCTATTTTTGCCTCACTGTGGGCTGAGTGGGTTATGCATTTATTGTCTGATCTCTTGCCACTGGAGATCTTTATATACCTGACACCAGCCAAGAAGCTTAGAAAAGTATAGGCCCAATGGAACGGTGCCTCAGTGATCTCTGGTGTGACTTGGGCATTACTTTGCTCATCTGATGAACTGAATCAAGAATTTACTAATTCTCAGTGACCTTCAAAAGGCAATGCAATTTGGCCATGGTGCTGCACATCTATAATCATAGCATTCAGGGAGGCTGAGGCAGGAGAATCACAAGTTTGAGCCAAGTCTGGGGAACGAAGGACTTAGGGAGACCTTGTTTCAAAATAAAAAATAAAGGAAAAAAGGGTTGGGGATTAGTTCAGTGCAAAGGCCCTGGATTTTATTCCCTGTATAAAAAACAAACAAACAAAAAGAGGTAATGTAGCTTCTTAGGTACTAGGTACTTAGGTGTTTTTATCCCAGAAATAAGCTGCTATAAGCCAGTAAAAGTGGCCTGATCTCTTAATATAGTGAAAATCCTTCTCACCTTATAGTACAAACAACTAACGTTCATGTAAAAGATGTCTCACCTAAATGCCAGAGACCTGGATTAGTTATTTTTCTAGAGTTTGCTTATCTTTATTTTAGAAGGACACAAGGATAGAAAAAGCACAGGATCCAATGCACATGATTATATTTCCTTGCTTTCAAGGAGCTGTGATCTGCCTAAACTTATAGAAAACTGAGGCATAACTGGATGTTTCCATCACTGCAGCAGTCCATTATGATTTTGAGGGCAGGCCACTGTGACCCACCAACTAATCATTCAGAGCTCTGTGGATGTATTGTCCCTGTGTTGGAACTTCACACTGTGTACCCTAACAGATTATTCTTTAAAATATTGTGGTAGTGAGATTTTTAAAAATAGAAAAGGGCTGTGGGTGTAGCTAATGTATATACTTAGCATGTATGAGGTCCTTAGCTCAATCCCCAGCACAAAATGGAGAGAGAGTAGTAAAAAGGATTTTTAAATTATTTTTGGGTGTATTCAATAAATGGATGCCTGGATAAATTGATTTCTGCTAATATTTTACTTTTTCTAAAGACTCTGGGTCAGTATGCTGTGAACCTTTGGCTTCAAGTGTTTCAGAAAGAATGAAATATTTCACAGTGGTGTTTTTGCTCCGAGAGCAAATAACCTCTCATCAGAAAGAGATTATTTTAATGGAGGATTAAAATAAGCTTCTTAGTGAGAAATTGCTGCAGTTCAGAATCAATGGATATAAAGAGAAATGGGATTATGGGAAAGAGAAGAGAAGGATGGAAACTTAGATTAAAGGTGCTTATAGGTAGTCAGTTATACTTTTAAATAAGTGCTTCTCAAACTTCCATGTGCATAGAAGCACCTGGGGATCTTGTCAAAATGTATATTCCAACTCTGAATGTCTGTGTAAAGATCAAGATCTGTGGGGTGTTTTGTTTTGTTTCATTTTTGTGGCACTAGGAATTGACCCAGGGCCTTTGCACTGAGTTACGTCCTCAGACCTTTTCTTTTTTATTTTCAAACTAAATTGCCCAGGCTGGGCTCTAACTTTCCATTCTTCTGCCTCGACCTCCCAGAGTGCTGAGATTACAGGCACCCACCATTGCACCTGGCTTGAGATTCTATGTTTTTAATAAGCTATCAGTGCTGCTGGTAAGGGTCTAAGACATCTCTCCCTTGTCAGTGGTCATGTACTTCTGTTGTGCATAAACCATTTTCTCAAATCTCGACTAGCATCATATCAGGGCAGCTTCTGGATGCCTGTAAGTTTAGGTATAAAATTAGGCCAGTGTTTGGTGGTTAGGCTCTTAGACTTCAGGGTAGAGCCCCTGACTTCTCTTTTTCTACTCACAGATTCAACATGTTCACTCAACATGTCCACTCTGGCAGGTTTTAATCTCTCAGCTTTCTGGATGTAAGTGGTCCTGGCATTGGGATGGGGATGCTACTGCCACCACCATGCTTACTCCTTCATGTAATGAGCCTCTTGATCTTTCTATTTACTCTTCCACTAAGATATGTTTAAGAGATTTTATTTTATTGCCCAACCTCCTCTCCAAATTTGGCAGCCGCCTTAAAATTGAACAGATGTTTTGATTGGAGTCATCAGTGTGTTGCAGCAGCCAGTTTATCTCCCAGGTTCTTCATCTGGAAAATGATGGGATTTGACAGATGATTTTGAAAGTTTCTTCCAGCCTCTTGTGCTGTAATGTATCATTATAAGTTTCCTAAGAAGATGGCAAATTACCCAGGACCCTTCAACTGATTTCATTTAGTTCTGACATGTCTGCAGTGATATATACCAGTGTGTAGAAAGTTGTACTATTGTTCTGAATTTCTTGGACTTGTTGGGTGATTATTTTAAAATAAGGAAGTGAAAAAAGCCCAGGTACAGCATAGCACAGCAATTATTTCCGCTTTTTACTGGAGGTCTATTCTTTGCTGCAAATCTCACTGGAATACAAAAATAGAGTTTGTCAGACTGTGTGAGAAAGGACTCACTGGGTGATATTAAGGTTTATTTTAAAAGTTTTTGTCTAATGCCTGTAAACCCAGCTATGTGGAGGCTGAGGCAGGAAGATTGCAAGTTCATGACCAACCTGGACAATGTAGCAAGACTCTGTCTCAAAATTTAAAAAATGAAAATGAAAAAGGGCTGGGGATATAGTTCAGTGGTAGAGTGCCCCGGGTTCCATCCCTAGTACTAAAAATTTTTTTTCATCCGTGTGCTAACAGTTGTGTGTATGCGTGTGCAGGAGTGATGAGGGTAGTGGCAAGCACTAAGCCTACTTCTCCCCCTTTACTTTGACATCGCAGAGGAGATCTCTTCTGCTTCTTTCTTTTCATTATTTTATGCTTATTTTCCTCATTCCTCCCCATGCCCTTTGTGTTTCAGGAGCTCTGGTGGTACTCAAAATTATGATGTATTTCACTTTTGGTTCCCATGGGGAAATTTTAGAGGAGTGTGTCCACATCTGACCTTCTTTTGTTGATATTAATTTTTAAATCTTCACATTAAACTGGAGTTTAAAGGAAAAACAATGGGTATTCTCAAAATGCTTTCAACTGATCGATGGACCCCCAAATCTTTTCCTAAACTTATTTATTTATATTTTTCCCATTTTATTGAGGTATAATTGACAAATAAAAATTGAATATATTCAAGTTATATAATGCAGTGATATGAAATAAGTTTATATTGTGAAATGATTGCCACAATCAAATGAATTAACAAATCCAGCCGAGCGTGGTGGTGCACGCCTGTAATCCCAGCACTTGGGAGGCTGAGGCAGAAGGATTGCTTTGAGTTTGAGGCCAGCATAGACTCCATAGTGAATTCAAGGCCAGCCTGAATTACAAAGCAAGACCTTGTCTCAAAAAACCTAAAAAATCACATTCATCACCACCATAGTTGCCGTTGTGTGTGTGTGTGTATGTGTGTGGTAAGACAAGTCTTCTACTTTTTCTAGTCTCCTCTTAGCAAGTTTCAAATAAACAATATGGCATTATAAAAATATGGTATTATAAGCTATTGTCACCATTAGACTCCCAGAATTTATTCATTTTATAACTGAACATTTAAGCCCTTTGATCAATGTCTCCCTCTCTCTTTCCCTCCCCCAGCCCTGGCAGCCATCATTTTACTCTTTGCTTCTATGAACCTGACATCCTTAGATTCCACATATAAATGAGATCATACAGTATTTGTCTTCCTGCTTATTCCACTCAGCATAATGTCCTCCAGGTTCATCCATGTTGTTATAATGGTAGGATTTTCTACCTTTTATGGTTGAATAATATTCTCATAATTTTCCTCTACTTTAAAAAAAGAACATTTTTCCAAAATACACTGTTAAAAACAATGTTAAAAAAGAAAACAAAAGTACTTGTAGTTTTAAATTTTTCCCTTTTTATCAATAATGATGAAATAAATCTTCATGTAACATTGTGTCTGTCTTTGTGAATCTGTTGATTTCTCCTGATCACATCTCTTTAGAGCTCAGGAGACAGGGTTGCAAGCCTGCTTTGTGCATCTCCCTGCCCTCCCCATGGAACCTGAATCCAGCCCCTTCCTTACTATAGTTTTTGTTATTGCAGTTATTTTTTTTCTTCTTTTTATGTCTGGTTCAGTTCATTATTTATATTTACAAAGAAGCTCAAATGGAGCATTGCTGCACCCTTCTTCCTCTTTTGGAAAGAGCTAGTAATAGGGTATGAATGCTTTTTATGATAGTTACTATGTGGAATGCACTGGGAAATTTATGTATCTTTATTCTCCCTCAATGCCTGAGTGTTCACATGGTTTTACTGCCACTTTACAGATGAGAAAGTGATGTTCAGAGACATTAAATGGCTTGTGTAAGGATAAGGGCAATTTACTTAGGAAGCTAGGGCCTTTGGACTCTAGAATGCTTTTGCTTTGGCCTTGCATTTTTTCTATTTCCTCCCTGCCCACCTCTTCCTTGTTTAGACAAGGAATGAAGTACAGTAAGGCATGGAAGAGAAAGGATCAGAGAAAATGAACCTTTCCAAGTTCTTCAGACCACAGATTCTCAAGTCAGGCTGAGCATGGTATTGTCCTTGCACTTTATTTAACAGACAGATGCGCTGGCCCTACCCCTGACCTATTGAACAGGAGTCTCTGGGGGTCAGTCCTGAGAATATAAATTTCAAAGAGGTTCTGCTATTGGGTCTGCTTTGCAGCCAGGTTTGGGTTCTGCTCCAGGTCTGCCTGTTCTTTTCAGGTCCGAGGAGGTAGTGGTAACACAGGCCCTGTGAGCTGTTACAGGCAGTGGTCCCTGGGGCTCAGATGATGGCCCTCACACGTCACTGGTGGCAGCCCTTAGAGAAGGGAAGGGAGCCAGACCTTCTCAACAAAGGGGAAGTCACTGTGCTCTGTTCTGCTGTGTGGTGGCCTGGTGGAAGGTAAGTTATGGACAACATCTAGGGTGTCTCAGGTGTCTGGCTGAGACTGAGGGGAGAACCTGGCCTCTTGAAATGGACTGTTTTTGTTCTGCTGTCCTGCTTTGTGCCTGTGGGTAGCTGGATTTGCTCTTTCTCTCCTGTGGGTTAGTTTACTCTGCAGCTGGCTTCCCGTAGCCTTCTTCAGTGCTGTCCCCTCCCTGAAGGGTACTTTCTTTATATCTCTCTTTTGAAAGAATTGTGATTTGGAGAAGAAGATCCCCAGTCAGGATGGTGCAATCCTGCTGGTGTCACTAAAATCGACAGCTTGTCCATGAGCCATTTGGGTTTCCCCTACCAGGTACCTTGACCACTTTGTTGAAACAGGGGACCTGCTCATGCTCCTAATCGCACAGCTCACTGCCAAGTGCATCTAGAGCAATTAATGAGGACTATCCCCATGATAGATTTTGTGCGCAGGGATCTTTTCCCACTGAGGCCTTAGCCTCTTCCAGGATTACAAATTTCCTGCAAAGCCCTGAGCTACAGGTAGGGGCAGTGAACTTGGCCTTCCCTGATACTTCATCAGCTGCCCAGAGGTAGTCTTCTGTCCATTGGCATTCACATGAGACTTTCAGTGATCCCTCAAAGAAAGTATCTGTGAGTCCTTTTGCTGACCGCGTGGTAAGCTGCAGTGAAAAAGGAGTAATGTTTGCTGAAGTTTCCGCCTGTGTAAGAACCTCAGATTTGCACTTGTCTGTCTAAATATTCTAACTTGTGCCAGAATGGAAACATCAGACACAGTAATTTTATCAGTTAATTACTTATGTGTTGTTTTGGTATTTTTTTTGCATTTCACTTCTCTTGAGACTATTACTAGAAGAGAATACCAGAACTCAGAAGGAACCTGACGTCTCTTTTACACCTCCAAAACCCTTCATAGATGTCATTTCATTTGGTCTGTGCAGTTTCCCTGCAGATGACAAAAACAAAGCCCAGGCAGGTTCAGTGATTTGGCCAAAATCACACAGCTACTTTTCCACAGAGCTAGGAGCAAGTTGAAGGCCTTCTGACTTGTAATCCATGGCCTAGTTACTGCCTTAGATACCATATCTAGCCTTTCATCTGATGGATATTTGGTGAGTATCTACTATTCACAGGCCCTGCTTGGGGGCTGGGACAGAACAGGGAACGACAAACCAGTCACTGATATAATGGTGTTGACATTCTAAACCACCTATTCCGTAACGGTATAATGTAAGCCATGTGGGGAATTTAAAATTTTCTAATATTTGCAATTTTTAAAGTAAAAAAAAGACAAGATTAATTTTGATATTATATCTTACTTATCCCAGTATATCTAAGATATTATCATTTTAACACATAATTAGTATAAAAATGAGTGAGATGTTTTACATTCTTTTTCATATTTGAAATGAAACATTTTATAGACAACACATATTTCAGATGTTCAGTAACTGTATGTGGCTAGTGGCTACCTATCAGACAGTTCAGCTTGAAAAGTGCTTATTTTTAAACTTGGAGCCATATATAATATATTTTACCATATTGCATGTTATGTGTTAAAATATGCTTATCCTGGTTTATTCATTTATTCAGTTAGAAAATATAGAGTAAGCACCTGCCAGGTGCTGGCTTATTCTCTAGCATATTCTTTTTTTTTTCTTCACTGAAAGAAAGTCTTTCTTCTCCATACCTTCATTCATTGCCCTTTTCTATATTTTGTAACCTGTTATCTTAATTAGCTTTGATTAAGACAAATTAGCTTTGATTAGCAACAAGATTTCTGTCCTTGAAATGATCATTTTACCATCTGAACTAGTGAATTTTGTGAAGACAGAATCAAGCCCAGATGTTTGTTTGCTCTTTGAATGATCATGTTTGGGTAATATCTTGTTAATTAGATTTTTGTTGCATCAGTGCAATGGAATACCACATAGACTCCAGAAAAGATCCAGGTAGCTCTCTTTGTGCAGATGTGGAAAACTTGCCAAGATTTATTAAGAGAAAAAAGCTAGGACACAGAGAAGTGTATATAATGTGATATTATTTAGGTATATTTTATAAGGAATAGAACTATGCTGGTACATGCATTTTTTTCTGGGAGGATACATAAAAATTGTTGATAGTAATTTCTTTTGGGTGAGTGGAGGACATTTTGAACTTTTTGTTTCAGACATTTCTCTAATGCTTTTATTTTTCTATGTGTATGTTTTACTTTCAGTTAGAAATTTTAAAAGAGAAATGATGGAGTCATGGGGATTTTATGGATCTAGAGAAAAGTGTGCATCTTGTATGCAGCCATTCAAATTAGGTTTAATTTTAGGTTAAGCTCCTTTGTGCAGATTCCATGACCCTTTTCCTTGGCTTCATTAGACTTTCTGGTGAGAAGAAACAAAATGGTATTGGTTGTATTATTGCTAATGTCTGCACCGTCACTCACGAGGTATGGGTTAGTGCCTATGTAAGAGGAACAGCTACAGATCAGTGAGTCATATTTTTACTCTTGTGAAATTGGGACTGATACCTTCTTAGTCACTGCAGTCTTTATGAGGATCAGAAGGACAGTATAGATGCATGTTTCACAGGCTGTTAGTAAGTGGTTGTCCCATTGTAGGCAAGTCATCACCATTCTGGATCTATTCTTGTCCTCTTTCAAATGCTGGGGGAATACAACTTGACATCTCAGCTTAAAACTATGAAACTCTCTGATTCCAACCATGTGTGACTTTACTTACCTTGCATTTCATTCCTGAGTCTCAATCTGATAATTTCCTAAATCCATTCAAGTGTATGTATAGTATATTTATTTCAGCTAACAAGTTATCCTTCACAGCAGAATTTTAAGCAAAACCTTGAATGGGTTTCTGTTTATGGACATTAGTTCAAGTTCAATCTTAGGTCAATGTAATATTATACCATTATCTTTGTAAGAATGGTGGAGCGTTATGTATTTAACATTATATATATACATGGTTTATTATGGTCTGGATGAAGACTTATGCTTACAGGTTCATAGGAAGATAATGGGGCTAGGGGAAGTGGGGGCAAATATGCATAACAGAACAAGTCTGTTAATTTCCCTACTATTACAGAATGTTTTCCTACAGCATTTCTATTTAGTTTCCACTAGCCATGGCACATGACTGAGAGTGTATCTGAGATGGCCCAGAAAATGGGATGGTTTAATATTGTAAATGGCTCTTCATCTGCCCATTGGAGGAATTACCGAAACCACAGTGGACATGTCATGTGGACTTCTTGGCAGAAAAGTTCTTATTTTAGCCGGCTTGTTAAATTTAAACAGAGAACAGTTGGTTTTCGAAGATATATAAAAATGAACAGAGTCAGTAATTGATAAAAAATTGTCTGCTCTGTGGGAAAAAAGACATTTGGAGACTTTAATTTTCACTTTTTCACATTTAAGTAATGCCAGTTTCCACTGAGAATATTCTCTGTGTGGCAGGTGCCTAGTAAATGGTGGATTGATGGATGACTTAATGGGTATACATTTATGAGTTCTTTTCCATTTTCCTTTCTCTTGGGCTGATTTTGAATTTTCCGTCTAGAAAAAAAGCTGTCCCTCCCATGACTGTCCCACTTAGGTGCCTGTGCTAATGACGCTTTTTGGTTATCAACCATTTTTATGAAATAGGTTTGGGTCACTTAGGGTGCTTATAACCCAAAACAAACAAAATCAAGTTCATTCAAAGCAAGACAGAGTCAATAGAGTGCATTTTTTTTTTGTCCATACTTTCCAATGTGTCAGTAAAACCATCCATCCCATAGAAGAATTGAGTATGCCATTTGTTGGCTCCTTAGAGTATGTGTAGGTCAATTAGTAGTAGAGATTAGATAGAATGTCTTTTTTTTTTTTGAAAGAGATCATGAAAGTGAAGAAATGTGTAGTTTGGAGGGAACCTCTAGAATTGGCTTAGCCTTTCTGTTTTTTTTTTATCATGTGATTATGTGCATCTTCCCTATCACCTTTATGAGGTTAGATCCATACTAGGTTCTTATTTAAAATAATGTTGGTTAGAATACATATTTGTCTATTCAGTTGCCATTTCACAAACAGCCTACTGGCTCTTTCTCTAACATCTGATAACACAGGAAATAGAGGGGGAAGCTGATGATGAAATGAAAATGCTCTACTTTTAAATTAGACTAAAATAAGTTTCCATTTACATTTAAAGCTAATGTTCAAGGCTGTAGCTATAGTTAAAGCTGGCAGTAAAATAGGACATTCATCAAAAGTAGCAGATAGAATATGTGCATAAGTTGTTGTTCTTGGTTAGTTGAGCATGGAAATGTGGAAAAACATTTCCATTGCAGGATATGGCATTTAGGATCTAAACTGAGACAAACTGTTACTTGTTCTGATCTAGATTCCCCCTTTCATGATTCTAATACTTTCTGATATCATTTCTCAAAACCCTGGGGTTTTTTTTGTTTTTGTTTTTGGCCAGAGGAGGTCTCCAAATGTGATTGTAGTTTTTCATTAAAGGTTTTTCAGGAAAAAATGCACTGCTGAAATATTTGTACAATAATTTGGCAGCCTGAATGTTTAAATTTTTTTGAAGTCATTTTGAATTCAGAGCCCCCATAGGTTATAAAAAAAATTCTTTTAAGGCCCTAGGGATAAAACCTAGGGGATTCACACCAAGCTATATCCTAGTCCTTTTCTTTTCTTTTCTTTTTTCTTTTTTTTTTTTGAGTCAGGGTCTCACTAAGTTGCTAAATTGCTCAGGTTGGGCTCAAACTTTCCATCCTCCTGCCTCAGCCTCCCAGAGTGCTGGGATTACAGGATAAAAATCTTAAATATTGTTTTGCCTAATCCTCCCCATTGAGCCGGTGTTCATGTTATTGAAATTTGCCTATACTCTGGAAGCAATCTAGCTTTAGAGTTTCTGATGGGAAAACTAACATAGGGAGCCACTGAGTCAACAAGATGGAAATACAGAATATTAACAATAGAAAAGGAAACTTTGGTATCATTAGGCCCAGTCCTTTTAGTTACAGTGCACACAGAGGGACTGAGAGCAGTTAGATGGCTTGTCCAGTGTTAGAGTTAGTAGTACCATGTAGACTGTTGATTTATTGTTCTGTTCAGTGATATTTATTGAGGTTTATGAAGTGCCTGCCATGGGTCTGGATGACATTTGCATGATCCTAAGGAAACTTGATGAAAAAGTCAGATTCAACCCCTGCCCTCATGGAATATAATAGGAGAGGGACATTCCTATGAGAGGGACATTCAACAGCTAGTTGCCACCTTAATTACCTAATGCCAGGAATGTCAAGGGAATCATAAAGAGGATCCAACATATCCTGAGAACCTCTTTGGTAGTTCCTTATAGCATCCATTGAGAAAAGAGCAAGCATCTATCTTAGAAAAGGGAAGAAAAGGCCCAGGACGTAATTATGGCAAATGTTTTACACATGGCCGTTAATGGTACCCTAGAGCTCAGGTTAACCACAGGTTTCAGTCAGGGCAGTCATTTTCTCAGAGTAGTTATTAGGATTGTCTAAAATTCTAGAGTAGCTTTATTTAAACACTCAATTTTAAAATTAGCATTTTGCTTCTTATTTCTAGACAGCAGTGATACTGATTGTGTGTGTGTGTATATATATATATTAATATATTCTCACAATTTGAAAGTTTTGCATTCTAGTTCATCTAAATATATGTTGATTGGAAGGAAGAACTAAAGATAAGTTGAAAATTAATAAGGATCAATATAAAATTCTGCTTGTAGTCCAGGAAAGTAATTGTACAAAAACAGGAGAAAAGGTTGTATTTTTTAAGAGTACCATTGTAACTGATGGTTTTATTTGAAGGCATACTAAACATGAGTCAAAAAAGTAGTATTGGGCCAGGGATTTAGCTTAGTGGTTTCACCGCCTGCTGCGCAAGCCCAAAGACTCAAGTTCGATCCCCAGTACAAAAAAAAAAAAAGTAGTATTGCTTCCAAAAAAGTAAGTAACACATTCCCAGAACTTCGGGAGGCTGAGGTAGGAGGATTACAAGTTTGAACCCAGCCTGGCAAAATAATGACTTAGTGAAACCCTCTCTCAAAATTTTAAAAAGTTCTGGAATGTAGCTCAGTATGAAGGCCCTGAATTTTATCCCCAGTACCTCAAATAAACAAACAAACAAACAAACAAATAAATAAATAAATAGCACATGAAGGCCAATAAGGCTAATGAATTAAATTCTGGTATTGGAGAAGAGGCTCCTCCTTTAGCCTGCAAGGTCAGCTTATCTGGCAAAGCATTCACCATTTCAGTGGGATTCTGTCCAATGAGAGTACATATAGATATCCATCCATCCACCCACCCATCTATCCATCCTTCCATCTATTCATCTATTCACCCATCCATCCATCCTCCGTTCCCTCATCCACCTACCTACTCATCCATACACCTGCCCATCTATCTTCCTACCCAGCCATCCACCTGCAGATCTCACCCATCCACCCATGCATTTATTTATTCATTTTATTCATTGTCCCCTTAATAGAATGTACATCTCAGGAGAGCCAGGGCTTTGTTTACTGCTGTGTGTCCCAGGGTATAACACTGTGTGTCTTATATATAGCAGGCCCTCCACAAACTGTTAAATGACTGAACGAAATAAATGGGGGGATTTCAAATTCTGTCAGATGAGAAATTACTTTCTTTCTTTCTTTCTTTTTTTTGGTGCTGGAGATTGAACTCGGGACCTTGCACTTTCGAGGCAGGTGGTGGGACCACTGAGCTAAATCCCCAGCCAGAGAAATGACTGAAGGAAGTGAATTTGTCATGGAGAAAACAAGTTTTATTGGAGCTATGAAAACTGTCTTCAAAATTTTGAAGGTCTATGACCTGGAAAAACAGGAGACAAGCTCTTTTCCATGTTTCTGTAGGAGACAGGGCAGGAAGCAATGGATGAAAGCTACAGAATAGCAGTGGCACAAGTTTAGGAGGCTCTCATATCTGGAGACAGCCTTTTCTGGGAAAAAGTCACTTAAAGTGGATATGTTTAATCAGAGGTCAGAATTTCATAGTAAAATACTAAAAAAGAAACAAAAACCACTTTTTTGGTCTGGGATTATAATTTTTTAAGTAAAATTAAAAATTGAGAAAATAAATTTATTTTATCACATAAACTTGATTATAATTCTGCTCTATACTAATTCTAAAGCTCCATAAAGACTGAATCAATCATTTGCTAAGTTTTTTGCAGGAGGGGATGAGTTCGTTTTTCTGACAATTTTATGCTTAAACAATATAGTTTTCCTTAGTTTACACTTGGCTTTTTTTCCGTATAGCTGTACTGAAATAATGTTCATATTGCATTTGACTTTTACAATATTCTCCAGGTGTTCTCTTTACCATTATGTAGTCTTGTCATTAGCTTTTGATTATTAGACAGCATCTCTATTGATTTTTCTCCTGTCCAGTGCATAACTTCTCCAACTAACAGCAGCGTTATTTTATTTCTAACAGTTTCCCAACATCACTTTCATCATTTTGTAAACTTCTGCATCTTTTGCGCCAATCTAAAATTGGCCTGTTAAATGAAATCACATTGCATTTGTCATTTACTATGGGAAAAATATAAATCTGGGAGTAACCAAGGAACGGAACTGTGACTTAATGGATAAGAATATGCACTGAGATTAAACAAGCAGAGATATTTAATTAGGAACCAATTTTACAAGTGAATGTTTTTGTTAGTAAATACTTTCATGTTATTATAACTTTGGGAACTTGAAATAGGAATACTTAGGAAATGACAAGTTGCTAGAGTTGGAGGCCATAACATGGGTTCGAAGCCCCAAACTTCACTCCACCAAGCAAAGAACTGAGAGAATGAATATCCTGCCACATTGTCATCCATTTCACTTGGTAGACTAGTTGGGAAATTCTACCATTGGTGCTGGAATCCAGAGTTAAAACAGTCTCTGCAAGCTAGAGCACTGCCCCCAACCCAACAATTAGGTTCCAAGGGTTATCCCTCTCACCTTCCAAAAACAAACAAACAAGCAAACAAATAGCCCACTGTACAACTATAATATGGCAAAGTTTACATTAAAAAGACCAGGAGGTTTGAGGTAACCACTCAGTATGAGTCAGCAGGATAGCACACTGTTCTATAATCTAGTCCTAAGTTGCCCTTCAGAACAATGACCAGGCAGCTTTTCTTGTATTATACACAGACTCCAGGTACCCATCTGGAGCAGCTGTTGGTAAGAGGTTGGAGTTAGTTTGAGGCATCTGGAAGAATTAACAGGCAAATCAGAGCTATCTTCCTGTCACTAAGGCCTGCTTAGAAAGGTGAATTTATTACTCTCTACTTGTTTGCTTGTAATGAGAAAACCCCAGCTTGCAAAAGAGGAATTAAACAAATTGTGGGAAGGGCAGGGGTGCAGTTGGTCCTCAGGGATACCTGAAACCAAGGACTTGGTTGCCTCCCCTCCTCTCATTTCTGTGGCTCTGCATTTTTGTGTCATTTTTTTTTAAATGCATCATCCCAAAGAAGAAGAATTAGAGTCCTAGGGTTCCTCTCACCTCACTTCTTCCAATTCCAACCATAAAAGAATGATACTCATTCTTTCTGGTTCAAAATCTAAAAATCTCAGGGCAGGGCCTAATTGATTAAATTTAGATCAAGCCTTAGATTAGGGTCTCTAGGTCATTTATCCAAGGAAGAAGAGGTCTATGATTGGCCCATTTTGGGAACCTGGAGTGTGGAGTTCTAAAAGCTTGACAGCTTCTATTCAAACCACTTGGTGGACCTGGAGGATTCAAAAATTTTCCTAAAGGGAGATTGCTGTTTTTATCAAACAACACAAAATGTTTTCTACCACACTGGGATCTGGAAACATGTCTTTGCCTGAGGCTAGAGGAAAGAACTGGAGGTGTTTCATCATAAAATTACAGGCTTTGGGACTGGAATGTAGCTAACGCTCAGCACAAGAACACTTAGCTAGTTAGAAGCCCAGACTTCCAACACTGAACTCACGATTCCATCTACTACACCAAGAAGAGATGTGATAATTACCTTCAAACATTTGCAAGACTGTGATGGGGAAATGAGCAGTGTTGTTTGGTGATACTTCAAAGGGCAGATTTGGCTTCATGGACAGAGGTAATGGAAAGAAGAATTCTGCCAGGTTGAAGAGAGAATGTTAACATCTGGAATGATTTAACAGTGGAGGAGATGCCTCAGTGAGGACTACAATCTTGTTACTGAAAGCCTACAGGTTAAAGTTGGGTGAACATCTTCCAAAATGCTGAAGAAGAAACCCCTAAATCCCTTCTAACCCAGAGACACTGTAAAAAAGCAGCCTTTTGTTGTTTTTTACTGTTTTTCTGCAGCTTTCTTTCTTTTCTTTCTCTCTCTCTCTCTTTCTTTCTTTCTTTCTTTCTTTCTTTCTTTCCAGAGTCTCACTATGTAATTCAGACTGGCCTTGAATTCACGTATAGCTTAGGTTGGCCTCAAACTCACAGTGATCCACCTGCCTCAGCCTCCCGAGTACTGGGATTATAGGCATGTGCCACCACACCCAGATTCTGCAGCTTTTTTCCTCCAATAATATTAACAGAAGCAGCAGTATCTGCCAGCAGTTGTGGAATGTTTGCAGTACTAAATACTGTGCTAACCATTTCAGAGTAATTATCTCATTGAATCATAACTTAGAAGACAGAGGCTGTGTTTATCTCCATGATGCAGACAGTGTACAGCACAGTTACTTTCCCAAGGCCATGTGAAAACACCAGCTTTTCTCCCCAGGCCTTCTTTTTATCTGCTAAGCACAGTGTACTCTCAAAGATTGTTTCCAGAAGCCTGTGGGAGGCTGAGGCAGGAAAACCACTTAAGTCCAGGAGTTTTCGGCCAGTCTCAGAAGTATAGCAAAACCCTGTCTTAAAATTTTAAAAATTGTTTCCAGCTCTATTTTTGCCATGTCTGTATCAGTTATTCTCAAAGTGTGATTCTCAGAATACCTGCATCAGAAGCATGTATTTTTTAGCTTGATGTAGAACCAAATGTTTTGAACCCTATGTTTTTATGAAGATTCATGTTCTTGGGTTCTTTCGGTTCCCTAATGAACCAGAATGTCTGTTTGGAATGTATTGGAAATATGTTTTTTTCCACCCAGTTCCCTAGGTGATTCTGAAGTTTGAGAACTTCTGTCTAGAGCTTACAGGGGAATGCTAGAAGGAGATCCTGAAAAGGCTCCAAAAGACATACTTCTCTAAGCAGTTTAGACTTCAGTCTGGATGTCATGGGAGCAATAAAAGGGAAGGGCTGAAAGTTGGAGTCTTACATTATGATCGGAAGTGATCAGTCTGATGGCTAGGTGGCGACAGGCAGGCAGGACGCTATTGGACTTTCAGGGGAGAGGTGACATGGACTGAGCTGAGCAGAGGAAGTGCTCTCCCCTCTTTTTAGGCAGGATCTTGCTATGTATCCCAGGGTGTCTTTAAACTTGCAATCCTGCCTCAACTTGTGGAGTGCTGGGATTACAGGCATGAACCACTTCACCCTGCAAAGGAAAGATCATTTTTGAGAGGTAAAAATCAGGTAGACTGAACAGGACTTGTGTGTGGTTGTGGGGTAGAGGGAGGAAGCAGGGAAGTTGTGAGGTTAAGAGTGATGGTGGGGCTGGGGATTTAGCTCAGTGGTTCTGGGCGCCTGCCTTGCAAGCGCAAGGTCCCGAGTTCAATCCCCGGTACCAAAAAAAAAAAGAGTGATGGTGGCACATAGAATTCAGAAAATAAGAAAGCATTTTGGACAGAGTGATTACTTGAAAACTTCATAGGGAAACAGAAACCAAGGTTTGGATTTTAAGAAGCACTGGTGAGAATGAGAGGGAAAGACTTCAAAATGAGGAAACTCAGCGGTTGAGGCAGAAGGGCAGGAAAGCACAGGATGTGTTTGATTTCTGACTGAGAAATAGGCTGGAAAGCATAGTTGGGAAAAATAATTATCAAAGTCATATTAAGCCTGTGGAGGAAAGGCCTTCAACAACAGGATAAAAAGCCATGCCTGTCTCATCTCTGGGGGCTTTTTGTTGTCCTGGATAGTAATATGAACAAATTAGCATTTGGAGAAATTGTTGAAAGAGTCCAGCTAAAGGGCTAATCCTCTTTCTTAAGCCTTTCTCCCAAAGGCCAGTTGGATGTAGAGCTATATGTATATAGATCCTACTTAAATGAAAAATGGGAGAGATAATGCATATTTTAATTAGCTTGATTTAGCCATTCCACTATGTATACATACTTCAAAGCATCATGTTTTATATGATAGTTACATATGACTTTTGTCAATTAAAATCAATTAGTTAAAAAGAAATGGAATCTACATTGTAGATTTTCTAATGAAATGTTGTATTATATGTATAGCTCATTGGCTCATGAATATTTTATTGAGATAGCATCAAATACTAAGTTCCTCTGACATGTTATTCTTGCCCTTTGATTCTTATCACTAACCCCCCTGTATAGTTAGGTGCCATGAAGATCTTAGGTAGTGTGTTTACACTGAGCCACATCTTCACTGTGGGTGGGAAATGAAGTAGTTGAATGGAAGGAGCAAGACTCTGATGTGCAGTGTTGCCTGCTTAATAAACAGTGGAAATTCCAAGGGGTAGTTTAGGGGTGAGTGAGTGGGTTTTGTGTCATTAAATTTGCAATGGTTTCCTGGCACATAAACACAAAAAGGAAAAAGTGTATTTGCTCTGAAAAAGCTTCTGCAAGACAAATTCCCTCTCTACTATCCCATACTGTCATTCCATCAGATCTGCTCCAAACTGACTCTCTCAATAAATAACCTCTCACTAGCTTCTTAACCATTGCCTAGCAGTTGCCTATCTCTAGGTTCAGGCCCAAGGATAACACAGGGACAGTGATGAGACCATGGGGTCATGGATAACCTCCAAGTGTAGTTCAGGAGGAAGATGAATGACCAGGAATGCAAGGAAGGTTGAGTCTAATTTTTGGATGATAGTTTTAGAGGGAGAAAGTGCACAAAATCTTTATGAGGCATGGGAGTGATTAGAGTCTGCACAAGTGGTGGCCGTGGGATTGCAAAGTGAGGGACATGTGTACTAGATTTAGGAGAGAAATTCGGTGAGAAAAGAGAATGAGAAAGAGCTGACAGATAAAATTTTGAGCATGAGTGACTAGAAGAATAATGTCCCTGAGAGAAATCACAGTGATTTGTTAGGGAAGCCAGTTTGGGAGAAGGTTAGGCATTCACTCTTAGATGCTGTGATCTTCTGATGCTATAATCTAAAGTCTCTGTGCAGTAGATGTTCATAAGTGTGGGATTGGTACTCATGGGATGGTCCTGGACAGATGGATTTGTCTCTTAACTCACTATTAATTGAACATGTACCTTGGACTAGGCTCTGTGATAAAGATACAAAACTCCGAAAAAGATTCCAGCTCTTCTTTGAAAGGAGGGGATCTTAATCAGAGTCCTCTAATAGAGGTTAAGAGATCAAAAGAAAAGAGAAATGAATCATCTCCTGAATTCCGATTTGGTTCTCCACTAGAGTGTATGTTCCTTAGAAGCAAGGCCAAAGTATTATCATCCTGTGGGATTCAGTGTTGTGCCTTGGTTGGTTGACAGATTAAAATCCCGGAGCTCAGATTCTCTTAATTACTTTTTAGCCAAAGAGCAGTAACAGAATGATTGAATTACTCTCTTGTTAGGGTTTCAGTCATTATCTGTTACAAATGTGAACTGACTGCCTGTATCCTGAATTGTTGAGGAAAAAAAATGCTGCCAGAACACTCCTGATCTAAATAAAGAACCAAAAAGCAGCTTCGTATTTTCTTCAGGTGATCCAGATGCCTTCCGTTAATAAATATTTATTAAACACCCACTGAGAGAATTTAGTGAGGACTTGGTGTTACATGTGGTATAGCAGAGGGATTACAGACTGTAGCAAACATGGGCCCTAATGTCATGAGTCCTAGGGAGCTAAACTAGCAGTAAGTAGGCATTTGTGTATTAATAGCTAGTTTCAGCAGCTGGACCCTGCACAACTGGGGTGGGCACACACATCATCCTTGTTGGTGTCCCCTGTGTTGCCCTGTGTTGTCACAGCTAGCACCTTAGTTCCCTACTGCTGCCTTGAATCAGGACATTGTCACAGAATGGGAAGAAGGACTTAGATATGAAGTGATTCAGTGGGCCAAGGTAGTAGAGCTAAGATTCATACCTAGGCAGGCCAAGGCTTTGAATCAGCTCTGGATCTGGGGCAAGACTCAGAAGCTCTGTTTCAACCATCTGTGAAATGTGGTGAACACTAGGAAGTGTGACTGGAACTGGGACTTGTGGGGGACTGAGATGGTACCCCCTCCCTCATCACCCCTCCATCACTTAAGCTCACACCTGCTATTCCACCAGCATCTGCCCCTAGGGCTCTTTCCTTCCACCATTCTACTTTCATGGCTACTGGTTTGGTTGTAAACCTTGATCATTTCTTATCAGGATGAAATCTTTAACTTAATGGTAATTTTTAAGTTTTAGAAATATTTTCAAA
This sequence comes from Heterocephalus glaber, assembly GCF_053883595.1. Classification (NCBI taxonomy): domain Eukaryota; kingdom Metazoa; phylum Chordata; class Mammalia; order Rodentia; family Bathyergidae; genus Heterocephalus; species Heterocephalus glaber. Next base: position 46,367,815 of record NW_028258320.1, on the reverse strand, counting down.
AATCATAAAGATAATATGAGCTTGTTAGAATTTTTTTCTAGCAATCAAAAGTTTGTAGAGGACAAAGTGAAAATACTCATAACTTCCCCTAATCCTCATTGTCTTCCATAGAGGAAAGTACTGTGGAGTGTTTGGTGTATATCTTCCGGTCTATTCTTATGAAATTATAAAACGCACACCAGTTAGACAGTTTTCATTATAACTCGAATCATGTGTACATATTATTCTGCAGCTTGATTTTTAAAAAATTAGTCCTTTTCTGTAAATTTATGACATATACATACACAGAATTTTTTTATAAAGTAGATTTTTGTATGCATTTTGTTTTGTAGCAAGTGTATATCTTAGCTCACAGAAAACTGGTGTATAAATGGTCTTCTTGTTTCCGCCTCATTTCTTTCCACTTCAAGCTGCCAGAATAATTTTCCTAAAACCCAAATAGGGAACCACAGACAGTAAATAAAGCCCAGATTCCTTAATGTGACACTTCGAAGCTCTCTACCATCTATCTAGTCCCTGCTGGCTTCTGCAATTTTATCAAAATATTTCCTAGATGCTTTTATAGTAGCAGAATTTTTTCATGCCCCAAACTGAGCCTACATTACACTGATGTATTACACAGGTGAACTTGGATCTCCAGTGTATGTCTGTGTATGTTGGAGGCTCAAGACCCCAGCCTGTTCAGGGTCCTACTCTTCCCTTCTCCATCCCCCAACCCTATTCCTTATCCTGCTTCATAATCTGCTTTAGGACATGTTGTTCCTTCTTGAGATCAGCTTTGAAAACTTCAGAAATAAACATAAGTCTTCTCAGTTTCTCTTTACTCATTATGGACTTATAACTTGATAGTTCTCCTTTTTCTTTCTTTCTTTTTTAACTATTAGAACTCTTTTTGTTATTCTTCTCTCCTGGAGGAAATCAATTTCATATCTTTTCACTTTTTGGTGATGTGTTTGGAGGGTTCCTCCTAGATTCCAAGATGTCTTCTCTAGAGATTTGGAGAACCAGTTCCAGAGAGCTTGCTCTTTTCCCTTTTTTGTCTTTGCCCACGGTAAACATGTTAGGAATTCTCCTGTGTTGATCTTTTCACATTGGAATTATTATTATGTTTAGCTCCTCAAAACCCCAAAGACTATGAGGTCCTTGAGTATTGAAGCAAGAAGACTAATTAGATGACAGTTGATCATGAGCTAAAAGAAAAAGCAAGCTGCAAAATAAAATGTATCCAGCTGGTCTTGCAAGTATCTAGTTTAGTACCTTGCACATAGTAAGTGCTCAATAAACTTTTCATCCCTGGAATGGGTATCAAGTGTGACAGTTCCTTTTCCAGTGTGGCTAGGAGAAGATGCTGTTATTTTCATCACAGGACACATGAGGTTCTTAGTTTACTGCCAGTCCATTTCTGGAGGTGGTACCAGGGGCTAGGTTGCACCCGGGACTATGGACACATAAGAATGGTCAATATCTTGTGTTGCTGAACTAGAACCTGGCTGTCTCTGCTCTTTCCAGCTAAATGACCTTGAATAACCAGGTCTCCGAAAGAGGAAGACTTAGGGGTGCTTTCTCTTTGTGTAATTTATACCAGTGAATAGGTTTGTCCTTTTTTTTTTTATGGTACTGCGGATCAAACTCAGGACCTTGTGCTTGTGAGGCAGGCAGCAGCACCACTGAACTAAATCCCCAGCCCATGTTTGTGCATCTTGAGTTTGATGACCACTGCAGTGACCACCCTTAGTTGACACAGGAGTCATTTTAGGTTTGACTCTAGTCATCTAAGAAAGTCTGAAAGATATAATAACTTACAAGCTGAATTTTGTGGCTTTTGTGGATGTATTTATTTATATTTTTCAAAAGCAGTAAATCTACAGCCCTAAGATACTAAAAACGACATTTTTTTGCCTCTTTTGACCACAAAAACCACATGTGTGCATCATTGCCAGGAGGCTGTGATGGGAGGTTGTGATCTTCCTACTGATTTTTAAAAAAGAAAGAACAACAAAAACCAAGGACTCAGGTGTTTGTTGCAATGCATGTAGGCTCTTCAGCTCTTGCAGAAGGATTTTAACCTTATCCTCATCTTGTCTTTTTGATTGGCAACCTGGCATATCTGGCAGAGAGTGTCAACTTAAATGCCTTAACCTCTGATTTCTGTGATTGTATTCAGGTTTTCCATTTTAAAAAATATTTCTTGGTGCATTTATATTCCAACACAAAATGTGTTTGGTTGGCCCTCATCTTTCTGAGTGATTTGGAAGGTATCCTTTTTGACTTGAATTCTGCCAATTATGTCTCGAATTTTTTCTTAAGATTGCTGACATAGCTTCATCAATCTTTGAATGCAGTGAGATTTTTCTGATTATTTCTATATCTGCTCCCATGTAACTGAGTGGTATGTATCTTTCCCTCTCCCTCTAGCACAGTCCAGGCTGTCTTGTACAGTGGGGTATGTTATATGTGTAATCTGCCTGGTTCCAGATCAGACTTTGGTAATGAATCAAGACATCTTTTCTCACTGGGCTGGAACTTAGCCTCAGCAGTGGTCTCACTCTGTGTTAGGCACTACAGTACTACCATTCCACTGAAGTGGGCATCCGAGAGGAAACCAGCATCCCATTTCTTACATATATTATTTCACTTGATATGTAAGATTCCCATTTCTAGGCATATAGGATACTTTGGCAACTGTTTAGGATCCCACCCCACCCCGCCCCTTTGCCTGACTAGCTATGTCAATGGTCTTGTATGGAAAAGAATGACTGAAAAGTGCTAAGAATTGCCTCTCCTTGATTTTCACAATGCCTGACTATTGGGGCATTGTGGGAAAGGAGACTTTATTGTCATCTATGATGGAATTCAGTCATTTCTCCTAAGTGGCAGAGTTGTGGTGGAACCAAGTTTGGGCCTTTTCAGAAACCTCAAAATCAGTATTTTCTGGTGAGTTCTGCTAAGTCTTAATAATAAAAATTGTGACTGTTAGCCATCAATCTTGTTCTGCTATCCAGAATGAAGTCATCAAAATGAGTGACACAACCAGCCATGTGACCAGCCTTATCTCCTGTTTCTAGACATAATTTTGAATATTTAGAAAATAGGTTGAAATCTCCCTGATGGTTTAGCATAAACCATCTACTATACTATGAATTAGAAAAGTAATGAAGTCTTGAATGGCATCCCATTTATTTTTACTAGGTGCAGCTTTCAACATCTGGTGGCATCTAGTGCTCAAAAAAATATGATGAATGAATAAATGAGTGGTTGGAGTATATTATATGATAGCTTGACTTATAAGCAAGATCAGTTTGTTTGGTTTATGGAAGGTGGCTTAATTTCATTATCTCAATTTTCAGTACAATATAACTGCCCAATTTCTGAGGCTGTATGTGCAAGAGAATGAGATGTATAGGCATGATAACATGAGTGAGTACTCATTAGTTTGTTGGTGGGATTAGTCTTGTCCTAAGCACATTTTCCTGTATCTTAGTAAAATTTCTCAAAGATATCATTTCTGACCCTTTTCCAAGTCTAAAATACACTTTTCCAACAATTTTGAATCTCCGGGCCCCTCCTGTACACATAATATGAGAAAAAAATTAGACCTCTCAGATGGAGGACTCTTTCCCTTTTTCTTTGGCTTACTCTCTTATACCTTTGGATATTCCTGTGCAGCCTGGAGCCACATTAGCAATTGAATTATTCCTCTTCAGTCAGTAAGTGAATTCTAGAAATTTGAAAGGCTATTTATGCAGTAAATAGTCAAACTGAACCTTGTTTTATTTTTTAATACCATAATTTTTAGATTAGAATTTTCTGATTAGCTAAGAAAATTCTTTAGCTTTATCTTGGATCATCTTTCAAGGGATGGTTGTCACATTTATGAGCCAAGATTTCTTTGTGCCTAATAATTTCTAGTGCTAGGCCAAATCCTTGAAAATTCCATAATGTACAGCCACCAATTGAAGGAATAAGTGATTGCTCCCGAGTGTCTACAAACCACTTTAAATGTCTGTTTTTAGAACCTTATTACAGTCTGTTTAAATGCAGTTTTTTTCCAAATAGAGTTTTAATAGTTATCTTCTGAATAGCTTGCATTTGCTACTGAAGAGGAAAGCAGCTCTTTTAAAAAAAAAATGTAGATTATATTAGAGGGGGGAAAGTTGTATCTAATTCTGTGTGATGGTTGCTATGGTAATGATTGAATGTAAATTTCAGTTTATGTAAAACCCTGCTAAGGTTTTGATTAGAGACCAGAGGCGAGGCTTGGTGTCAGTTGGTGAAATGTCTATAAAAAGCATCTACTAATGGGGCAAAGAAAAAGAAGGTGGCCACACAGCTCCCGCCCCATCTGGGTATCAGTCAGCAGAAACTAATCCCATCATGGGAAGGGAATACAAAGCACAGCAGGGAACAAAAAAAGGTGCCCTTTTTCTCCCTTGACATTTTTCCCTTGAGGAAATTGAAGAAGAGTTTTGGAGAGAATGTAGTAGCTCTTGCAAGAGTGAATTCCCAGCCAGATGCAGTTGTGCACACCAGCACTTTGGGAGTCTGAGGCATGAGGATCACAAACTTGAGTCCTGCCTGAGCAACTTAATGAGATCCTGTCTCAAAATAAATAATAAAAGGGTTGAAGGTATATCTCAGTGGTAGGGGGCCTCTGGGTTGGATCCCCATAAGGTAGATATTTGGTTTGTGGGAAAGGAGAGAAGATTCAAGTGTGGGATATAGGCCCTAGGGTGAGTGATCTTCACAAATGTTTAGGCTTTGAGCACTAGCTGTTACCAGCAAGAAGGAAAAATCCAGCAAGTGTGGTAGTAATATCAAGATTCCATATACCTTCAAGCATTAGAATTAGAATTGAATCTGAGAACAGGCTTCAGCCTTTACAGTTAAACAGTTTAATCTAAGAAGGAACAGTTAAGGATCAAGAATAACTGATCTAGTTGTGAACAAATATTTGTCACTCTTGCTCTTTAATCCTATCTTTAGTATTATCTTAATTTTTTAGTATTTATGTGTAGTTGCTCTATATGCATCCCCGTATATGTTTATAGTATTATATAGTATGTAGAGTATATAGGTACACGTATATGCATATATGTGTCTGTATAATTTTAAAAGACAACAAGATTGAGAAAGTATATCAGTTGCTTTCCATTAGCCCCACTTATAGAAATGTGTATCTTTTAAGCCCTTAGGGAAAATTCCAGGTCATCATTGCCCACGTGGCTAATTACAGACCAAAGTAATGAAATAGGCATAGTTAATCTATGATACGAGTACTCAGGGTAACTTTTAACATCCTAGAAATGCATTTGCCACTTCCCACTATCCATATCCTAAGTAAAATTGGGAAGCAATTGATTTGCCTTCTGACAACCTTCTAGGTCTTTTCCTTTTTTTTTTTTCATGACTCATCTCCTTCACAGGAGTCCCTTGTTTCATGTCCAGTTACCCACTGGGACTGTGGAAACACCCTAATAGAGCCTGCTTTTTGTTTAACTAGAAGTGCCCAGTTTCCAGAATGATCTTTCTTTTCAGGACTCTCCCAGTAAAATCCCCTCTCAAGAGAGACTGATCTTGGCCTAACATGAAAAGATAATTGGACTGATGGTTATCCTTGAGGGAGTGTTCAGAGGGAAGGTGGGGCACTGGTCTTAGACTTTGTGTCCAGTCTTTCTCTCACTTTAAGGCATACACAGAAGTCATACATCACATTTGTTATGGACTGAATTTTATCCCTCCATAGTATTATGTTGAATTTCCTGCCCTCAGAACCTCAGATAGGCCTGTATTTAGAGAGGAGGAAGTAATTAATGCAAAATGAAGTCAGATGGATGGACCTTTATCCAATACAACAGGTGTCTTTTCAAGAAGAGAAGATTAGGATACAGACATGTCTCACACATGGAAGAAGACCATGTGAAGACAGTGAGAAAGCCAAGGAAAGAAACTGACTCTGCTGACACCTTGATCCTGGACTTATACCCTCCAGAATTGTGAAAGAGTAAATTTCTGTTATTCAGGCCACTCAATATGTGGTATTTTGTTATGGCAGCCCTGGAAAATTAATATAGATTTATAGGTGAAAAGGATTTTTAGGTGACTGAGTGGTTATTACACTGGGGCAAAAGCATTATGTAGAATTACCTTGATAGAATTCAGTAGGCCTGATCCTAAGTTCTGCTTGTCAGTACATAAAACAACTGAACTGGGTAGCATGGCACAAATCTCACATGGCATTCAGTTGTGAAAATGAACTGGATGAGTATGATGTTGTTGATAAAAGCTACTATAATAGTAAGCTACATTAATAAAATATAGCTCCCAAGTCCTCAAATATTATAATTTCACTTTATTCTACCAAGAATGTTGTTACATTCTGGATGCCATTTTTTTTTTTTTTTGATACCGGGGATAGAACTGGGGACCTTGTGCTTGTGAGGCAAGTGGCAGCACCACTGAGCTAAATCCCCAGCCCAGGATGCCATATTTTTGTTTGTTTGTTTGTTTGTTTTTTGGTACCGGGGATCGAACTTGGTACCTTGTGCTTTCAAGGCAGGCAGCAGAACCACTGAGCTAAATCCCCGGCACCAGGATGCCATATTTTTCAGAGAAAGGTTATCAACTAGAGAAGGACAATCAGGCAAGGGAGAAACATGCTGTCTAAGCCATTTTATGGAAAGCAGTATGGCTGTGTCCTGAGTTGCAGGCTACAGTAGAACTCTGTTGAGGGTGGAAGATCCTAGGTGGCAGGAGTGGTGGCCCTCATGGTGGAAGTTCCAACATTCTTTCTGCCCTGGATGAGCATGAAGTCTATGACTGCATGATATCCACCTAGTGACTGTTGATAGGCATATGACGTAAGTTGAAGCAGTCAGGACAAAGGGTAGGGTTTCTGTTTCATGCTTACGGAAATATTTTCTCATTTTTCCTTTACCTTGTTATTTCTGAAGTGAGCCTGCAGCTGCCACAGCCATCTTGTGCCAGCCTGAAAATGAAGCTCATGCTGAAGATGATGGATTAGAAAAGAAAACGAACCTGGGACCTTGGTGATGCAATCAAACCCACCCAACTACTGGACTCTTTATGCTAGGAGATAAATGTCCTTACTGTTTTAAGACATTTTGAGTTGGGATTTTCCTTACTTGGATCAGACCCACTTTAACAGATTCCACAGGATTGGAATGAGCATTTACAGATAGTTCCAAATGCCTGTGAGCAGAGTTGACATTTTCAAGAAGGGTGCACTTGTCCCTAGAATATTCAAATAGAGATTGACTGTGATTTTTAAAAAATCCTGTATTGAGTATAATTTTGCTGTATTGATTCTTAAGGTTTGTTTCAAATCCTGATGATCTAAGATTCAAAAATATTTCTAAGGTGTGAATGACCATGAAACTGAGCCTCTCTGCAGAGCATTTGCATTACTCCCAGTGTAATAACTCAGCTCAAGCTTTTATTAGTAGAATGTGGAGGTGGGGAAGGTTTTTGTGCTGAGAACCTTCCAGGTGCTCTTTGCCCACTTTCTGTGAGTGGGCCACTTTCAGGGGTCTATGTCTGGTCCCCCTACTTTTGAGAGGTTACTGAACCCTGACCAAAGAGGAAATAAACTGTTCTGATTGTTGGGCTGGAAAAACATGGTGCACAAAGGACTGAAGTATTAAAGGATTAAAGTGAAAAAGAGCAAGGTCTGTGGCCAGTGGGCACAGAGGCTCAGGGCAGTGATGGGCAAAGGTTGCCAGGACTCCAGGGAAGCAGTTTCCTACCTACTTTGTTCCATGCTCTTCTTTGACACACACACCCTTCCATAGCTCTTGTCATAAAAATAATAGTTTTCTCCATTACAAATATTAAATTCTATTATAATATTACTTTGCTTTTATTATTTACTTTTTTTACTTATTTATTATTACTTTTCTCCATTCTTATGTATCATACAGCCAGGACCTTTGCAAACAGTCACCTCTCTCTGAGATAAGAACCCTAGGTTGATTGTTCTGGGTCCTGATTCCAGTGTTGTTGATGAGGTCTTAGTAATCTATAATTATGTCTAAAATGACAGTGGAAACTATATTTTGTCCTCATGCATCTGTCCCTCAGGCAGAATGTGTGTCCTCTCACTTTGTATCTGCGCTACACGTAACCCAGCTGGGCCTGCTGGAGAGCAATATTTGCAGAAGGTCAAAGGGCCACATTTTTGTGCTTAGTGAAAGTGTAGTTGGCAAGGCCAGTGGACCCAGAGTGTCAGGGATGGACAAGGCCTCAGAAATCTTAACACAGAGGAGACAACTGGGCTCTGAGAGGGGAAATGAATCAGCATGGCTGAGGCTTAAAGGTGGTTAATGGATAATTGACCTTATTGAGGAAATATGAGAAAACCCAGGTTTCTCTTTAGGGTACCATGTCTTAAAGAATTTGGATTTGCAGAGAAATCGAATGTGATTAATTTTCCCATTAGTGAAAGATAAATACAAACAGGAGACAAAGAAAAGTGGTAGGAGGAGGCTAATTGTTAAGCTTGGAAGCATTTTTTTGTGTTACAGGGGTACAAGGTGGCTTAACCAGCATTTGTCCCTGGTGATGGCAATTCCAGACATGAGGTATTTGTGGTTTCGGGTTGGCCCAGCACTTTCCTAGCTCTAATTTGGAAGATAGTGGAGAAAAAGAGATGGGTTCAGTGCTTATGTTGGAGGCTCTAGAACAAGCAGTCAGTCTGTTCCACTGCTCCAAGTTTTCCTTCCTCTTCGGAGAGTGACCTCCTTTCTCCACAGTCAGGAAGGCCCACTTGGGCTTGGCTGGGAGGGTTCAATCAGCAATTTACCTTGTGTACTCTGCTGTCTGACCTTAGGTGGAAACAGAGCAGTTCGAGTGTTAGATTTCACTTCTAACACCCAAACTTAAAACTCCCTGGAAAAGTCTCCATTAAGTGGACATTATTATTCTGGATGATTGCAGTCTGTGCAGTTGTGTTAAGATGTTAATTATTAAACAAAATCAATGATTTTTAGTTTAGTTTGGGCTCTTTCATTTGGAAAAACAGAAGGTCATTCCTTCAAAAACAAAAAGCAGGAAATCCCAGCGTGTTTTTGATGACCCCCTGGGAAATAGGCAGTTGACAAAAAGCCTGTGTGGTGGTGGTGGAAAATTAAATGCAGTGTCCAACTTGGGGGGCTCCTTTCCCTGGTGGTTCTTGGTCATGAGGGTCAGCAAGGCTGGGAGATCCCTAAATCAGTGCATCTATGGCCATAAAGTCTATCACTCCTTCAGCTCATAGCCAGCCCCAAAGGAGACACTGTGTAACTCCAGTAAGTTGTAGGACCAGAGCTAGCAGTAGGCAGATGATGAAAGAAGACCACATAAAAAAAAAACAACACAGTGAAGGTCACAGAGATCAAAGTAAACAAGGAGTCCTCAAACAAGTGCTCACAATGTGTACAGCATAGCAGAGCCTTCTCTCTCAGAGTCCATGCATGATCCTTTTCTGGGGAAGGTTTCCTGACCATGCTTTCTTTTTTAGCAGATAGTGGACTCACAGCTGGGAGAGGACATACTGAGGACACTGTAGACAAATACAGCAAGCAGTAGAGAGGAGAAGAAGTTGTGGCTATAAGTAGATTCTGTCACAGTACAACCCACCCTGGCAGCCCTTCCAGGAAATAGCCAAACTTGGAAAGTCCCTCTGACCTTTCATTTGTAGACAAACTGGTTTGGTTGTATGAACTGTGATACTGCCAAACCATCATTTTAGGGTATATCCCATGTCCCTGTGGTGGCCTCATTAAGAAGCTACAGTATAAGGATGCAACAATGGGGACCAGCATGAACATGAACCTCATGTTCTAAGGTTAATAGAAGTACATCATTAGCAACAACAACAACAACAATGATAATACTCAAAGAATGACTGCTGCCTTTTCTTGAGCTCTTACTATTGGCAGACACCATATTTAACAATAATAATTCTGAGAGGTAGGAATTATAATCTCCATTTTATAAATAAGGAAAACGAGGCTTTAAAAGTTTGAGTAACTTGTTCAAGGTAACCACCTGGTAAGAGTCAAGATTCAGTCCAGGTATCCTCGACTCTAAACCCCTCAGTGCTGGCATATACGTGGTAACGCTGTGAGAATGTGTCTTACAGTTCTCCAGCTGCTGGGAGTGGAACTGACCAAGGGCCCAGTGCCGCACTCCAGATCTCTCATGGCATTTGATCCAGGTGGTGCTTTTCATGGCCTGCTTCCACCAGTAACTGAGCATGTCAGGAATTCTTTCCCAGAAGACATGAACCTCTCCAATGGCCAATGCTAATTTGAAGACTCCCTAACAGATCCGCAGAACTTTCCTTAGACTGCTCAGTGGTCTAGGATGCTTACACCTAACCTTCACTTTTCCTCTTCTTCATTCCCAGCTCAGTCACAAGGTTCTCCATCATTCTTTTCCCAGTTTCTGTTCCAGGTACTTTGCCTAATAACATTTTTGTATGTTTAATGTCATTTTAGCCTCTGTCTCTCAGAAGACTTGGCCTAACATAGGATGCCATGCAAAATTTTCAGGGCAGCTTGGTTCAATTATGCGGGTCAGACAGTTTTTGGTTTCTCTCCAGATTCCACACTAAAAGCCTCCAGACAGGAGGCCTTGCAGTGGACCTCCCTGTGGTGATGGTGTTGTTTTTCCTGCTGATAATTTAGTTGGTTAGTCTTATCTCATTCATTGATTCATCCATTCATGCAAGAAGCATTTATTGATTTCTCAGTATATTCTAGGCTCTGGGGATACAAAGATGAATGAACTTAGAGAATCTGCTCTCAAAGAAGTCACAGTCTAGTGGAAGAACAATTTGGCCAACAGATAAACAACACTAATTGCTTTAATTTTGCCAAGCCCTTTTCAATTTTCAAAGGGCTTCTGAATGTTTATCAGTTAATTCCAATAAGCCTGTGCAGAAGGCCAGGCAGGTATAAATATTCTCATTTTACAGAGGAATTTTTTTTTTTTTTTGGGTACTGGGGATCAAACTCAGGACCTTGCACTTCCAAAGCAGGGATGGTGCCACTGAGCTAAATCCCCGGCCCAATATTCTCATTTAAAGGAGGGGAAACTGATACTGCCAAGAGATAGGACTTAATCTAGTCTTCTATGGTTTAGGTAAATGTGCTTTTCCAAAATCTCTCTGCAACTATGTTTATGTTCCTAGGAAATATTGTCTTTTGTTTTGTTTTGCTTTGTTTTTTGGTATCTGCGATCGAACTCAGGACCTTGCGCCTGAGAGGCAGGCGTGGCACCACTGAGCTAAATCCCTGGCCCAGAAATATCATGTTTTGATAGCTAAGGTTTTATTGTCAGAGCAGTCAGAAACTCCTGGACTAAAGGAGTTAGAGTTTTGAACCATAATTATTGAAGCAGTTTGGAGTGCCATCTTGTTTTGTGTTTCCTTAAGTCCTTCTCCAAGGATCATCATGCCCAACCTGGCCTTGACCATGCCAGGAAGCCAGCACAGCATTTTCCAGTGAGGAATGAGAGATAGAAAGTCCCCTCTCTGAAAATGGAAAGTGAAACTGACTGGCCAGTTTCCTGGTTTCAGCTGGTCAGAATGCTTAAGGTCAGTGGAGTGGGGGAAAGTAAACACAGTGGAGCCTTTCCTGGAAGTTTAATGATTGAATCATAGAGGCACAAAAGAAACAAAATTTTCTCCTCAATTTCCTAAGCTTGGTTTTATTATTAAAGCTTGCTTTTGGCCTCTCATTTCTTGGCTGGGTGAAAATAAACCACATTTACAAGGCCTGGCCCAAACAAAGCCCATTTGTCTGTCTTTACACCAGCAAGTCCAGACGTCATTGTCTGTCTGGATTAGAATTGATTCCTGAACCAAGAAACCAAGAAAAGCCTGTTGAAAGACCAGTTATTAATGGCCTCCTTATAAGCCTGTGTTGTGCCATTTAGAGCAAATTTACATAGAGAGAGGAAGCACATTTATAAGTGTTGGAAACAGATGAAGAAAGAGGAAGCCTTTCACGGGGGCTGTGGTACCTTCTGGTTTGTTAGCAACACTGGGGTTTCCTGAACCACAGAATAGGGGTCTGCAGGCCTCCTGACTGGGAACCCTGATGGGAAGGCTTGTTCTTGGGCCTGGCTGTGGGGACAATGCTTCTTTAGGATCTTGATAAATTTGGTCAAGGAAGCTTTCCTATGCTCCTTTGTCTGCCTGTGGTTGATTAGAACAGTTCCAGAGACACCAGTTGAGGACAGAGGTGGGCTTTTGTGAAACCCATTTGCCCTGGTGGTGAAGCAAATTGTTCCTTAACCTGTCCCAGGATTATAAACTAGAAATGGGTTGAGGGGACCTCAGTCTGGCTAGGAAGCAGCCCTCCCCAGCAGGATCATTTCCCTCTTTGGGGCACATTTCCTGAGAACAGCTGCCCCTTCTCTTGTTCTGCTGAGCAGACCTGGGGCCAGGAACACTGACTTCTAAATGTGGTCCTATGATTAAGCCAGCAGCTAATGGCCCAGGGCCAGTCAGTCCATATACCCATGCCTCCATTGTTCCATCTGCACAGTGGAAAGGGTCACCTTTTTCAAGTGTACTTGGGGGCACTGGAAGGAACAAACAAGAACACATTAAGTTTGAGGCTGTCAGCAGTGAGATCTCCAAATAAGCCTCAGCTCTTGGGTGAAGAGGGAACAACTCTGCTACTCAGGAAAGCTTCTAGTAGGTTGAACTTGGAGTAAGGTTGAAGACTCTAGCCCCAAGCCCAGCTAGAAGAGAACCAGGAGGTCACAGGCAGACTTTATCCTCTGTGGACAAGGCTGAGCGCTTGCTCTGTTGGTTGTCATGGCAGCCTCCACTGTGGTGCTATTTTTGTTCAAGTTGAAGAGCAAGTAGAGTATGTTGGGGAGGGGAAGGGAAGAGCCATCATCCTTTGCTTTTAAAAAAAAACAACGTAACACTTTGAATAGCTCATTTAGAGCAAATAGATGGGGACTGGATAAAGGTCATAAAGGACTGAGGTCCCCTCTCCTGCTGCCCTGCTTCCTTTATTCTTGAACTGTATATACCTTCAGGAGGGCTGGGTGAATTACCTGGTGAATGCAGAAAAAACAGTTCCTTGTCTGTGTGAGCTACAAAAGTCTTGGGTTGATGTACAGTAGATTTTTGACCCAGAACCTTCTGCCTAGTGCTGCAAATCAACCTATGTGTTGTGAAACCAGGCAACTTCAAGAATCTGCAGCTGGCACAAAACCTCTGGATGGCAAGGCAGGTTGGATGTGACAGGTGAGTCTGCTCAAGTTCCAAACGTTAGCAGCACTGCCGGCCTCAGGAAGCCAGGATGGGATTGTGGGAGGAGTTGTTTTGGTCTTTGTCCTACTCCTTTTGTCTTGTCCCCAGGGAGGCAGAGTGGCCACCATGAGTTTACTCAAAAACTGAATTAGGAATGAGTCCTTAGGACTCTGCCTTATGTTTTTGGCACCATGAGGATGATGGGGATGATAAAGATAGTGAGGACAAAGATTAATAGGTAATTAGCTCATTCTAACACTACTAAATACCTTCTCTCTTTCCTGGCTTTTTTTTCCTTTCGGTATTGGGGGCTGAAACTGGGGGCCTTCACACTGAGCTACATCCCCAGGTCTTTTTTTATTTTTAATTTTGAGACGGGCTCTCCCTGAGTCATTAGTTGTCTAGGCTGGTATTGAACTTGCAAATCTCCTGTGTCAGCCTCCCAGAGTGCTGGGATTACTCTTTCCCTGACCTTAATCCTAATAAGCTATTTGGTGGGTGAAATCCTGACAGTCCACTGACCATCTTAACTGTCTGATGGCTGTGCCTGACTTTGGGGCTCACTGGAGGTACTTATTTTCCTCTTGGAAGGTTTGTAAGTGAAAGGGGTTAGTTGGATGGGAAATTCAATACCCATTAACCAAAGTGGGTGAATAAGAGTGAAGACAGACCTGTGGGTGATGACTAAAATGAAAAAGCAGCCTTTATATTTGCCAGGAAGCCAGGGCAGAGGGGTTACTGAAACTCAAGATTTAAGTCCCACCATTACAAGAGATTCACCTCCCACCCTGTGAACCCATTTATTTGCAGTGGTGGAAAGTCTAATTCACTTGGGTCCATACATTTAGAATTTGGGGACAGGGCTAGGCTTGAGGTCTCTCTTTGTCTTTCTAAAGACACCACAATAGCCAGGACAATGAATTTCTAAACTACTAGTGAATGTTAACAAGAAAAATGTAGTGTAAGCAGGAGAAATGTTTAGACTCTAATTAAGAATGGTTATCTGGGCTGGGGATTTAGCTCAGTGGTTTTGCCGCCTGGTGCACAAGTGCAAAGATCTGAGTTCCATCCCCAGTACCAAAAAAAAAAAAAGGAATGGTTTTCTCAACATTTTGTAAGCCATCCTTCTGTTACTTTTTTTTTTTGGTACCAGGGGTCGAACTCGGGACCTTATGCTTGCAAAGCAGGCAGTGGAACCACTGAGCTAAACCCCTGGCCCCCTCTTCTGTTACATTTTGAAGTATCAGTTTATTATAGCCTCTTACTTGTTCCTGAAAGCAAATAGAACAGGATGTTGGCTTGGTAACACTGTTCGTCACCAGTTGGGCAGAGCTTGCTCAGGGTGTGATGGGGTGGTCAGCCACTTCTCTTCGCAGTTCTAACCAGACTTTACAAAAGACTTGATATGTTCTCCTTGAGTGTTCTAGGATTATTTTTAAAAACAAGCAAAGACAATTATATAACATTTAGAAAAATAAAATTGCATTTTCAAGTTATATTTTACAGAATTTCCTTTTCTCTTGAGTATCTTTTTGTTGACAGGTCTCCAAACCCCTTTGCTTCCCTTTCAGGTCCTCTCAGAGACCCAGCTCACTTCCCCTCCCATAATAGCCCCTATTTAGTACATGCCTCCACGTTGCTTTCTGCAGCCCTGAGGCGTTACTGCCTTTAACCATCTGCCAGGAAAGCCCTTCCAGCTCTCCTGTGTGGTTTCCCCCATATTAGCAAGGCCAAACATTTTCTCAATCTTGCATTTCTTGGGTGACCTGAGATAGGCTTTGAATATTTGTAATTGGTTGATTGTTGATGAATATTTGACAGGAGAATACAAGGATGAGTTATGAATTATTTTATTAATTTAAATGGAAAATATCCCTTTTCTCTAAAGGGTATGCTCAGTACCCATGTACTCTTTGGCATAGGGTAACAAAACATCTTTCTCTGTTGAAGTTTTTCTCAACTTCTTTTAACTTCTGTTATATTTTTCATGTGCCAGTACTTTTCTAAGCACTTAGGAACATTAGTCCACCTAATTTGGTCAAATTTATAGTCTCATGGTACAGGTTAGTGCTGGATGATGGAGTATCCCAGCATTCTCTCAGTTTTCATGTAGAGCCCCCTTTCCCAATTCAATTAAGCTCCATAAAGGCCAAGACTGGAGTCCTCAACTCTTGGATTCTCCTATGGGGACCAGGTGAGTGCTGGGACATGTTGTGCATGTTCAGTGGGCACTTGCTGCATGATAAAGAAACTTCATAGAAAGCTCAGGTTTTGAACATTTTATTCAGGGCTTTGAGAAATATCTGTCTCATGATTTTGTCATCCTGACTGAGGTAGGATGGATGAGCATCACACAGCTGAGAAATTTCATCCTGAGTTGAAAAGCCCCTAGAAGTTTCTCCAGACCTTGGGCAACTTTTTACTTTTCTGCCACAGGTTAAATATGGGTCACAGACCCAGGATGCAAATGCAGAGGGAATGTAGTCTTTTCTTTTGTGATCCCTAATACTGAGGTTGCTGGGCTACTTATTTCTGCCGTCTTCTAAGAGCTCTTTGAATCCTCGTCCCTGCATTTATCAGCCACACTGGAAGTCTTGACACAATTGATGAGCCCCTTCTCCTTTTCATCCAGAACTGAAGTGCATGTTCCCCTGCCTGGCCCAGTGACCAGTTCTCTTTCATTCCTGTTTTGACCATGTTGGTGGAAAAGCTTCTAATTCTCAGTTGAAAGTTATCTTCTTAGTTTCCTTCTCTGTTCACTTTCTTTTTCCTCATCAAGCATAACTTAAAGAAATGTTTATGCTGCAGGCCTTCTTCCTGCCTTTCCATCTTCAGTTTACCTGATTAAAAAATTTTAAAATAATTTAATCTAACAAAACAGCAACAGTATAGCACAGTGCAGTTTTCCCCAATCTTCAGTCATTTGTGAAGCACCAGCATGGTTTTTGGCTTATTTTTATACCATACTCATATTTTTTTGATTGTCCTCTTTGACTGAACGCACAGCTTTGGGAGGGACGCACATGGAGCTGTGAGGGAGGAAGGGGACACCTGCCTAGCTAGCCAGATCAGCTGAATCAACCGTGGTGATCAGTGGGGTGAGAGATGTTGCAGCCAGATCACCCTCACATCCAGTCATATTGTTTTAAAAAACAGCTTTATTGAGATACAATTGCCACACTATATAATGCAGAGTATTATGCACCTATTTAAAGTGTACAACTTAGTGGGTTTTGGTATACTACATTATTAATTTTTAAAAATTCTTGTAAAATACATCTAACAATATTTGTCATTTAACCCAATTTTAAGTATAAAATTTAATCGCATTCATTACATTCATGCTATTATGTAACTCTCTGCTATCTACTTCCCTATTTTTTTGTTGTGCTAGTAATATTTTCTTTAAGTCAATTAATGTTTATAATTTAGGTAAATTTATTTTAAAAGGAAAGTTTTTTTTTTTTTTGGTACCGGGGATCAAACTTGGGACCTTGCGCTTGCGAGACAGGCGGTGGAACCACTGAGCTAAAGCCCCGGGCCTCATTTTAATCATTTTAATTCTTATTTACACTTTCAGTTTCTCACACTAGAGAAACATTCGGTATTTAGATGTGTGTCCTATTTATTTCACTTATGAGTATGGCCTCAATATGCATCCATTTAGCTATAAATGTCTCTAGTTTCTCGTTCTTTATGACTGAGTAGTACTCCATTTTATAAAAAAACCCCACATCTTCTTTATCCAGTTTCCAGTTGATGGGCACTTGGGCTGTTTGTAAGCTTTAGCTATTACAAAATGTGCTACTATAAACATGGGTGCACATATATCGCTGTGGTATGATTCTTTTAATTCTTTTGGGAAGATCCCCAGCAGGGAAATAGCTGGGTCAATGGGACCTCTAGCCCTAGTTTTTTGAAGTGTCTCCATACTGATTTCCATAGTGGTTGCACCAGTCTGCACTCCCACCAACAATGGAGAATGGTTCCTTTCTCCCCACACCCCCGAGAACATTTGCTATTGGTTGATTTCTTGATAGCAGCCATTCTTTCTGGGGTGAGGTGGAATCTCAGTGTTGTTTTCATCTGCATTTCTCGAATGACCAGTGATGTTTAACATGTTTTTAATATATTTATTTCCTGCTTTTAATTGTCTGAGAAATGTCTGTTCATTTCAGATGCCCATGTTTGAACTGGGTTTTTGAATTTGGAAGGGGTCTGATTTTTTTCAGTTCTTTCTATATTCTAGATAGCAGTCCTTTGTCTAAGGTACAACTGCTAAAAAATTTTTCCCACATTGTAGGCCGTCTCTTAGCTCTGTTGGTGGTTTCTTTTGCAGTGCAGAAGCTTTTTGATAAGATGAGATCTCAATTGAGTCTTTGTACTAGTTCCCGTGCTACTGAGGTTTTGTTCATAAAGTCTTTTCCTATGCCAATGTTTTCAAGAGTTCTACCTAACTTATCTTCCAGCAAGTTTAGTGTTTCTGTCTTAATATGTAGATCTTTAATCCATTTGGATCTTAGTTTAGTGCATGGTGATAGGTCTGGGTCTAGTTTTAATCTCTGACGGGTTGAAATCCAGTTTTTCCAACACCATTTATTAAATAGGTTATCTTTCCTCCAATGAGGGTGGTTGGCTCCTTTGTCAAAGATGAGGTGGCTGAGTATGCCTAGAGTTGTTTCTGCATCTTCTAATCTATTCCACTGTTGCTCGGGTCTGTTTCTTTGCCAGTACCACGCTGTTTTTATCACAGTAGCTTTGTAGTATAGTTCCAAGTTGTGGATTGTGATACCCCCAGCCATGTCTCTGTTGCCTAGAATTGCTTTTGCTGTTCTAGGTCTCTTCTGGTTCCAAATTAATTTTTGGATTGTTTTCTGTAGTTCTGTGAAGTATATTGTTGGAATTTCAATCTGCATTGCATTAAATCTATATAGTAGCTTTGGAAGTATGGCCATTTTCACTGTATTGGTTCTTCCTACCTAGGAACAAGGAATGTCTTTCCATTTTCTTATAGCCTCCTTGATCTCTTTTTAGAGTGCTATAGTTTTCAGTGTAGAGGTCTTTTGCTTCCTTTGTTAGATTGATTCCTAGATATTTCATTTCTTTGGATGCTATTGTAAAAGGAATTGTTTCCCTAATTTCTCTCTCAGTGAGTCTGCTATTTATGTATAAGAAGGCTATTGTTTTTTGAGTGTTGACCTTATATCCAGCTACTCTACTGAATCTGTCAATTAAGTCTAGAAGTCTTTTGGCTGAGTTTTTTGGGTCTTCTATGTAAAGTATCATATCATCAGCAAATAATGATAGTTTAACTTCTTCCTTTCCTATCTTTATTCCTTTTATTTCTTTCTCTTTTCTAATTGCTGTGGCTGATATTTCAAGAACTATATTGAACAGGAGTGGTGATAGTGGGCATGGTTGTCTTGTTCTTGATTTTAGCACAAAAGTTTTCAGTTTTTGACCATTTAGTATGATGTTGGCTGTTAGTTTTTCATAGATAGCCTTAATCAGGTTGAGATAAAGACCTTCTATTCCAATTTTCTGTAAGGTTTTTATCATGAATGGGTGTTGGATTTTGTCAAATGCCTTTTCTGCATCTATTAAGATGATCATATGGTTTTTATCTTTGACTCTGTTAATATAGTGTATTGCATTTATTGATTTACGAATGTTGAACCATCCTTGCATCCCTGGGATAAATCTGACTTGGTCAGGGTGTATGATCTTCTTGATGACCCTCTGTATTCTGTTTGCCAGTATCTTGTTGAAGATTTTTGCATCTATGTTCATTAGGGAGATTGGCCTGTAATTCTCTTTTTGGGTTGGGTCTTTCCCTGGTTTTGGAATCAGTTACACTTGCTTCCAGGAATGAATTTGGAAGCCTTGCTTCCCTTTCAATTTCCTTGATGAGTTTAAAGAGTAATGGTGATAGTTTTTCTTTAAATATCTTGTAGAATTCAGCAGTGAAGCCATCAGAACCTGGGCTTTTCTTTGTTGGTAAATTTTTTATTACATTTTCAATTTCACTCATTGTAATTGGGGTGTCTAGAATTTCTATATCTTCTTCATTTAACTTTGGCAATTCATATGTATCTAGGAATCTGTCCATTTCTTCTGTGTTTTCCATTTTATTAGAGTACAGGTTCTCAAAGTAGGTATTGATGATCCTCTGAATTTCTGCTGGGTCTCTTGTGACTTCACCTTTTTTGTTCTTAATTGCATGGATTTGAGCCTTTTCTTTACTTTTTTTGATAAAGTTGACTAAAGGTTTATTGATTTTATTTATTCTTTCGAAAAAGCAACTCTTTGATTCATTAATTTTCTGTATTGTTCTCTTAGTCTCCATTGCATTGATTTCTGCTCTGATCCTTATAATTTCCCCTCTTGTATGAGCTTTGGGTTTGTTGTGGTCTTCTTTTTCTAGGAGCTTGAGGGTCTGCATTAGGTTATTTATTTGAGTTCTCTCTGTTTTCCTAATATGGACATTCACTACTATGAATTTCTCACATAGACCTGCTTTCATTGTGTCCCATAAATTCCTATATGTTGTACTGGCCTTATCATTTACTTGTAGAAACCGTCTAATTCCTTCTTTAATTTCCTCTGTGACCCATTGGTTGTTCAGGAGGGTGTTATTCAATTTCCATGTGTTTGTGGGTGTTTTGCGGTTTCTTATGTTATCGATCTCCAATTTTATTGCACTATGGTCTGATAATATACAGGGGGTAACTTCATTTCTTTTACATTTACTTAGACATGTCCTATGAGCTAGCATGTGGTCTAATTTGGAGAAAGACCCGTGTGCAGCCAAAAAGAATGTGTATTCTGATTTTGTGGAATGGAATACCCTGTAAACATCTATTAAGTCCATTTGTTCAATAGCTTGGCTCAGTTCTAGAATTTGTTGTTAATTTTTTGTCTAGATGATCTGTCTATTTGTGATAGTGGGATATTGAGGTCCCTCACTACAATTGTATTAGTCCTTATTTGGTTTTTCATGTCCATTAATATTTACTTTGTATAGTTGGGGGGATTTGTATTTGTCTCTCTTAATTAGTTTTGGTTTGAAATCTACATTGTCTGCAAATAAGATTGCTACACTTGCTTTTTTGGGGGTTTCTGTCGCATGTAGAACTGTTTTCCATCCTTTTACTTTCAATCTATGAATTTCCTTTTCAGTTAGGTGTGTTTCTTTTATACAGCATATTGCTGAATTTTGCTCCCCCCCCATTAAGTTTATTGGTACATTTTAGGTATAAAATATGGTTATATACATCATTGGGATCTTGTACCATTGCATGAGTATCTTGGTTCTTATTTTTTCCCTTTCCCCTGCCCTCCCTTCACCCCCTCCACCCTTCCCTATTTGCAAAGACTTTGTTTCCATTTTTTTCCTATTCTCATATTTTTTTCCCTTCTTTCCTTTCCCCTCCCAATTCCCTGCTCCTTTAGTCCTTTACTTCTTATTATACAATATCAATTATACATTTTTAAAATTACAATATCAAGATCTAGGAGACATTACCACAGATTTCACAGAATTTAAAAGGATATAGAAAGCATATTATAAAAATCTTTTTTGAAATAAATTTGATAACTTCTAAGAAGTACCTTGGAAGACAAATGAATGAAACTAACTCTGGAGGAAATATAAAATTTGAATAGCACCTATTAAAGAAAGTATATTCCTAGCTTGAAAACCTACCTATATGACAACAACAGGCTCATATACATTTTAACTGATAAATTATATCAAACCAGAATAAAGAAGGAACACTTCTCCTCTCATTTTAGGAACTCAACATTGTGCTAATCCTAAAACTGGATAAAGATAATAGAAGAAAAAAGTATGAACATAGATAGAAATTTGTTTAACAAAACAATTAGAAGTCAGATCTGGCAGTATATGGAAAGTGGTTTTGTCATAGGGATGGCAGTGTTGGTTCAGCATTGGAAGATCCACCCCCCAAAGTCATCATTTTAACAGAGGAAAGGAAAAAGCCATATGATCCTGTCACTAGTCGGAGAAAAAGTATTGAACTAAATTCCACAGCTGTTCATGGTAAAACCTATCAGGAGACTAGAAGTAGAACAGAACCTTCTCAACAGATCAAAGACATGTACTCCATACTTCCAACGAGAATGCCTTATATGAATGGAGAAGATACAATGCTTTCTCCCTAAGGTGGGGAACAAGGGCAGATATGCCTACTCTTCATCTGTCCATTAAACTTTGAAACATAGGCCTAAACCAAAATAGTCTGGCAATAAAATGACACAATTAGGACAGGATTAACAAGGTAGACCCAAAATCTTTATATGTAGATGAAATGATCATCTCCAGAGAAAATACTAAGAAATCTCTAGGAGCCCCTAGAACTTGCATTTGAATTTAGCAGGATTAGAAAACACAAAGTATGTATAAAAATTCAAGTCTATGTATACTTGCTATAAATGAAGGATTGGATATTGAAATTTAAAAGTTATGTAGGAGTACAAAGGACCTAGTAAAGTAAAATGAAAAAGAGAAAAAAAAAAAACAGTGCTGGAAGACGCTTAGTACCTAATTTTAAGACTTCCTCTAAAGCTACAGTAATCAAGGCAGTATTGGCGTAAGGAAAGACATATAGATCATTGGAATAAAACAGAGAATCTAGAAATAGAACCACACATATATGGTCCTCTGAGTTTTGAAAGATTATTTAACATTTTATAGAATATAAGCTCAATTCAAGAGCCGAGGAAAAGATAGTGTTTTCAGCAAATGGCACTAGAACACCTGGTATCCGTATATAAAAAATTAACCTCAACCCTTTATTTCCATACATAAAAATAACTTGAAAGGATCTATGAACCTAAATAGGAAAGAATAAAACTATAAAACTTTAACAAGAAATTAAAAGGAAAAATGTTTATGAATTTAGGGTAGGCAAGAACTACCTAGGATACCAAAAACATGATGTATAAAAGAAAAAAATTGATAAATGAGATTCCATCAAAATTTAGAACTTTAAATGACATCATTAAAATGAAAAGTAGTCCTTAAACAGACCATATTTACAATGCATATTACCTATGACCAGAATGTATAAAGAACTCTTACAGCTCATTAATAGACAACCCAATTAAAAAATAGACATAAGAAGATGATAAATAGCCAGCACAAGGAAAGGTGTGCAACTCTAGAATCAGAAAAATACTAATCAGTACAATAGCAAGATTGAATTATACACTCATTAGGGAGATGAAGTTGAAAGTTTAAAAATCCTTGTCATGACTATTTCTTTTTGTTGGATTCTCCCCCTTTGCATTTAATTTTTCACGCCCAACGGATTCATTCTGCTGGGCTTCCTGGGTTTGTGATCCTTGTTGTCTTTTCCTAGGATATTGTCTAAAATTTTTTGGAGTGCTGGTTTGGTATTCATGAAGTTTCTGAGGTGCTCTTTATCATGAAAGGATCTTATTTCTCCATCAATTTTGAAAGATAGTTTTGCAGGGTACATCAATCTGGGTTGGAGGCTGTTTTCCTTTAGGGCTTGAAATATATCACTCCAAGCTCTTCTTGCCTTGAGGGTTTGCACTGAGAAATCTGTTGTGATTCTGATGGACTTTCCTTTGTATGTGATTTGTTTCTTTTCTCTCACTGCTTGTAGAATTTTGTTCTTCTGTTGGGTTTCTGGAATCCTATTATATGCCTATGTGTAGATTTTTTTTGATCCAGGCTAGTTGGAGTCCTATATGCCTCACTTATCTGTATGTCAATTTCTTTCCCCTGCTTGGGAAGTTTTCTGCCATCGCTTCTGTGAACAGTTTTTTTTAATGTCATCTGCACTCTCTCCTGTTTCTTCATTGACTCCAATCAGTCCTATGCTATTCTTCTTTGCATCGTCTAGCAGCTGCTGCATTGCTTTCTTGTGGTCCCCTACAATTTTAAAGCAATTTTTCTTTTCCTGGTCACTAATTGCAATCTTATCTTCTATATCTGAAATTCTATCCCCACATTGGTTCATTCTTCTGTGCAGACTTTCGATGGAGTTTTTAATCTCCTGGAAATCTGTTTGCGTCTGTTTTCTGGATTCCATTTGTTTCCTATGTTGGGATTCCATCATGTTCCTCAGATCCTCTATTTTTTTATCTGTGTCCTCTCTAGATTTATTAATCATGTCATGCACTAGGGGCACAATCTTTGCTGTTATCTGAGAAATTATTTCTGATTTCATGTTTTCAGATCTTCTTTTGTTGCCAATTCAGGGAGTCCAGGTGGTTGAGTATCAGATTGTTTCATCTTGTTTCCCTTTGGGGTTGATGTAGGTGATCTGGAAGTCTGTTTTTGAGGGTTGTTTATGTGTCTTCTCATTTCCACGTGCGGGGGTTTGGTGCTGGCACCCGTGTGGCTCACTTCCTCTGTCCTAGGAGCACTGGAATGGCGGCAGAGGAGCCTCCTCCTGGGCACTGGGATTGGCTCACCTCCTCTGCCCTAGGAGAGGTGGAATGGCAGCAGAGAACCTGCTCCTGGGCACTGGGATTGGCTCACCTCCTCTGCCCTAGGAGCAGTGGAATGATGGTGGGGGAGCCTCCTCCTGGGCGCTGGTATTGGCTCACCTCCTCTGCCCTAGGAGCAGTGGAATGGTGGCAGGGAGAATTTTGCTTTTTAATCCATTCTGTCAGTTTCTTTTGATTGGTAAATTGAGGCCATTAACATTGATAGTTATAATTGATAGATATTGACTCATCCTTTTCATGATGTTTTACTGTTGTTGGCTCTTTTGTTTCTTATTTTTTTCCCCTTTCTCTTTAGTGTCTTACCTGGCCTGGTGGCTTCCCTCTGTTGGGCCTCATGGAGTTGTGACCTTCATTGTCTTTTTCTAGGATACTGCTTAGAATTGTTTGGAGTGCTGGTTTGGTGTTCATGAAATTTCTCAGGGGTTCTTTGTTGTGGAAGTATCTAATTTCCTCATCGATTTTGAAAGATAATTTTGCAGGATACAACAGTCCAGGTTGGAAGTTATTTTCTTTTAGGGCTTGAAATACTTACTCCAGGCTTCACTCCTTGGTTTGGGGGTTTGTGTTGAGAAGTCTGCCATGATTCTGATGGACTTTCCTTTGTAGGTGATTTGTTTCTTTTCTCTAACTGCCTGTAGGATTTTGTTCTTCTATTGGGTTTCTGGGTTCTTGACTATTATATGTCTAGGTGTAGATTTTTTTTTTTTTTTTTTGGAACTGGAGAGTGAACTCAGGTCCTTGTGCTTGCAGAGCAGGTGGTGAAACTGCTGAGCTAGATACCCGGCCTGTAGGTTTTTTTTTTTTATCATGGCTAGTTGGAGTTCTATATGCCTCACTTATCTGTATGTCCAGTTCTCCACCTCTGTCTGTCCAATTCTCCACCTCTGTCTGTAAAGTTTTCTACTATTACTTCTGTGAACAGTTTTTTAATGTCAATTGTATTTTCTCCTGTTTTTTTGTGGACTCCTATCAGTCATATGTTATTCTTCTTTGCATCATCTAGTAGCCGCTGGATTGATTTTTCGTGGTCCCTTACTATTTTTAAGAGAGCTGTGTGTTCATGGTCCTTAACCCCAATCCTGTCTTCTATATCTGATATTCTATCTTCAGATTCCCTTAATCTGCTCTGCATGCTTTCAGTGGAGTTTTTAATCTCCTGAATATCTGAATTTGTTTCATGGATTCCATTTCTTTCTTATGTTGGGTGATCATGGTTTCCATTTCTTTCTTATGCTGGGCATTCATGGCTTCCAGCGTGTTTCTGAGCTCATCTATTTTTTTTTTTATCTGTTTCTGTTCTAGAGCCTCTAATCATGTCTTTCACTCTGCTCACCATCTCTGTATTTATCTGGGAGATTATTTCTGTTTTGAATTTTTCTAGAGCCTCATACATCTGTTTTGTTACTTCCTGTGCTATCAGTTCAGGTTGTCAGTGGTTGATTATCAGACTTTTCCACTTCGTTTCTCCCAGAATTTGCCTTTTGTGGAGTGGAAATCTGAGTTTGTGCCTTACTTAAATGTCTTCTCATTTTTGTTTTTGGTACTGTCCTTGATTTAGTTCCTGGGTTGATACTTTGAGGTTGCTTATTGTATTTTTGTTGATGTATTTAGAACTCTTATGGAATGATTGCTTCTCAGAGGTGTCTTCCAGATATAGCTGGTCTTTAGGATTTGACTCTTTAGGGCCTCTGAGGCTATCTCATTTTCTTTTTTTTTTTTTTTTTTTGGTACCGGGGATCGAACTCGGGTCCTTCCGCTTGCAAGGCAGGAGGTGGAACCACTGAGCTAAATCCCCGGCCCAGCTATCTCATTTTCATTATACCAGGAAGGACAACTGATTAGATCAATCACAACACCTTAGCCCAAGTGATACAGTCAACAACACAGTAGCATCAAGAACCTCTTAGAAAATGATAGTTTGTGGTAGTTATTAATCTATCACCTTTAACTATGTGAATTAGATCAAAATCAAGGACCAATTCAACATATGTTTATAGTGAATAAGCTCTTCACTATAGCATCTTTACCCTTCAGAATGGGGAGTTAGAAGGAATTGGGGAGGGAGGGATAGGTAGGTAGAAGGATAGGGGAAGGTTAGCAGTGAGGCCTGAGGACACAGGGGAGAGAAGGAAAGAGAAGAAAAGAAAAATAAAGAAGAAATACGAATTAGGACCAGAACAGGAACACAAAGGGAGATGAAGAACAATGTGGAACAGCAAGGGAGCAAGGGAGAGAGAGAGAGAAAGAAAAGAGAAGAGAGAGAAAAAAAGAAAAAAAAAATTTTGAAAGAGTAGAAAAAGAAGAAAAAAATTAAAAATAAGAGCAAAAAAATAGTAGTAATTTTGAAAATAACAAATAAAAGATAAAAGTGAAGGGACTCCTTCAGGGTATGTCTCTGCTGTCACAATAGACAACGTGAAGAGCAGTATGCAGTTATAAGTCAATGAGTCTTAGTAAGTCAGTCATAGACCCATGAGATTCAGGCAGATTTCTGGCTGCAGGTCCCAAGTTAAGCTCCCTGTCCTCCTGCAGGGTTGAACTCTGCAAGGATGTACTGCAGGTTCCAGCTGCCTTTCCCCTGAAGATCATCCAGGTTCCGATGGGAGGTGATGATCCCTCCAATTTACCAAGCATGGTGGTCTTGTGTGCCTTTATTGCAGAGATTCTCTTCACTTTTCCTGTGGGCTTCAGTTTTCATCAGGGAGCCTGAGAGAGGCCCTCTCTCTGTTGTTTACTTCTGCAGCTCAGGACAATGGCTTTTATGTTGCCGTGTGCCTCTGTAGTGTGGAACCAGGTAGCTGCACAGCCAAGAGGCCAGAGGCTTGGGCAGTGGGGGGGCTCTGTTGTTGCAGGCGCCCATGTGGCTCTGAGGGCAGCTGGTGGGTATGCCCAGGGGGTCCTCACCCACTCCCTAGTTGTGAATTTTTTAAAAGTGGAACCATCTATGCTATGTTTTGCTCAGTACCTGGAATACTGTAAATACTTGGCAAATGGCAGTTGTGGTTGTTTTGTTTGTTTGTTTGGCTTTTTGAGATAGAATCGCACTATGAAGTTGAGGCTGGCCTTGAACTCATTATATATATATGTGTATACATACGTATATATACACACATATATATGCATATATATGTGTGTATGTATATATACGTATATATATACACATATATATATAGCACCTTGAACTCACAGCAATCCTCCTACCTCAACCTCTTAAGTGCTGGGATTATAGGCATGCACCGTCATGCCCAGCAATTGTAGTTTTTGTTTCTTTGGGGTTTTTTTTGCCCTTTTACGGTCAGTTTACTTTATTTATATTTTTAAAATTCTTTTATTGGTACATCTTAGTTATACAGTATGTTTACATTTATCATTGGGTGCTTGTACCTGTACATGATGTATCTTGGTTCTTATTTTTTTCCCCGTTACCTGTGCACCCTTCACCCCCTCCACTCTTCCCTATTTACACAGATTTCATTTCCATTTTTTTCTTTTCTCATAATTTTTCCTTTCCCTTCTTTCCTTTCCCCTTCCCCTCCCACCACCCCTACACCTTTGTAGTTGTTTTTTAAGAACAATATTTGTTTATATTTTCCCCAAGGTTTAGCATACCTTACAAGAAAAGTTAGGTTGTGTACTCTGAAAAAAGATCAGCAAACATCATTCTTCTTTACCTCGGCCTTCCAAAATGCCACCTGAGAAACAGACAGTGTACACTACAAGAAGTGGAAAGCACTGTGATGTGAAAACTTAATTGGAAAATACAAGAATGCAGCCTCGGGTCAGAGTCTGCCGGGGCACACAGCACTCTGGTGGTTCAGACCCATTAAATATCTCTTGGCTTAAACTCCATCCGTAGAAGTTGTCTGTTTGCCCTGGTAGTGGTCATAGCATTCCTAAACAAAGAAAGAATCCACAAGGAGCGCCACTGGGCATCAGGGAAGAAGCTCAAGTCACATGCTGTGTGAGCTGCAGTCACAGCGCCAGATCAGGAATAGCAAGTGGCACTGCCTTCTGTGGCCTGGACCGCATCCAGAAAGGAGGCAGGACAGAGGCACATGGGAAGAATTCTAGCTCCACCTTTGCTGGCTGCTTGACCTTTACTGAGTTGTTTTATTCTTTCCAGGCACAGAACTTTTATCTAAAAAACAAGAATAGATAGTGATTCCTATTTCACAGGGTTGTTGTGACGAATAACTGAGACCAAGACTATTGAGCAGTTTCACACAATATTCAATTAATGGTAACTTCCGTCAATACCATTATTAATATTAGTAATGAATGTGTCACCAGCCCTCTTACCTAGTATGAGCTGCTCCATGGGGCTTAGGTTTTGGTTCAAGAGCATCCATTTGCTCATTTCATTTAAAATTGATACTTTGGGCCGGGGATTTATCTCAGTGGTTCTGGTGCCTGCCTCACAAGCACTAGGACCCAAGTTCGATCCCCAGTACCAAAAAAAAAGATACTTTGTCACAAACCTGAATAATGTATATAGTCTCTTTCTTAAAGGAAATAAGCTATTATGAACCTTTGGTGTTGGCAGTTTATTTTGATCTTTAGATATGTGTAAACATATTTAACTCCTTATACTTATTCTTTCCCAATTCTGAAAGCAAAATGAATGAACAAGAGACAAATACAGGGCAAGTCCGTTATATTTGTTTTGTCAAAGACAGTGCTGGTTTATTGAGCAGTGATGTAAATGCAGCTCAGAAGTGCTGGTCTTACTGATTCTGTGGGGGAAAAGAGAAGCTTGTTGCATCCTCCCTATGGCATTTCAGACCCTGGATCTCCCACCACATTTCTCTGTTGAAAGCAGTGTACAGGAAAATCTGTGTTCACTAGGCACAAATGCCTCATTTCCATATTTTCCTGTCTCTTTTCTTTTTTTCTTATCAGCCTCCAACATTTAGCATAGCAGGATCTAGTCACAAAATGATTGCAAAAACAAACAAATACAGGTACTAAAGTCCCATGGCAAGACCCAATTAAAATGTGATGGTCACCCAGATAATCTGAAAAACTCTAAAATCTCATTTTAAAGGCATTATCAAGTAAATGAAGAGCCCAAATATGAATTCTCACAAGGAAGGTGTCTGAGGACTTCTGTCACAGTTTTGAGAGACAGCGATTTACCTACTGAATGAATCCCCCAAGTATTTGAAGCAGGCTTCAAAATTAAACACAATATAAAGACGAGAAAAAGGCAGGACCAGGAGGACAAGGGTGTAAAAGGGGTTAAGAACTGAGTTTGTCACCGAGTTGCCTGGCAGCAAGGGCAAAGGTGAAACGTACCATGTTAGCTTCTTCTTACTGTTTAATGAGAGAAAGCAGGCAAATTCTCTGCCACTGAATTCAAGTGTTTGCCATATGCGCCCTTTATAGTTGAGATTTGGGGAAACTGGATGTACAGAGAGTCTAGAGGTTCTCTAGACTTCATAAAAGCTGAGTGGATACTGTTAAATTTTAAAGTGGTACTTTATCTTGATAGTGGTTGCAGTTTAGGATACTACTGGGATCTTAATAATGCTTTACACTGGGGAGGAGCCTTGGTTTCCAGAATGCCTTTAGCAGATGTTTAGGATTTGAGTCTCAGCAAGATGTATTGTCTTCTGGAATTGGGTAGGGATGAAAGAGGGATCTCCATGTTCAAATGGGAAAGTTTGGGATCATCCCACTCAGTCAGGTGGGTTTCAGCACTGTTTATGTCTGAGTTGGCTTTTCCTTCAAAGGAAACTTGCAATCTGCTGAAGTGCTTGCACCCTGGCCCTGCTGCAATGCCCTGACTTCTCTGTAGTGTACTGTGAAGGAGCCCACAGTGGCTTGTCAATCAGCACTACTAGCGTCACCTTACAGAGTGAATGGCATCTTGGTTGGCTTCCTGAAATGAGTGAACTGCTAGTAGCTACCTAAGGTCACTCCATGAGGGACCTGCTGGAAGGAGGCATTTTTGTGGCCCAGGTGGCTGCTGGAAACAGCTGCCAAGGACACAGTTAGGATCAAACTCATTTATGTCCAGCTGGGCTTCATGGACAAGATGATTATCCAATAGATTCAGTTGCTACTTTTCTCATCACCCCACCCCTATAATCAAAGTAAGTGCTGTGGAAAATATGAAATACATTTAAGGAATGAAGGAATGAAGAAAAGGAGGGAGGAAGGGAGAAAAGTCATGCAGAATCCAGCCACACATTCTCTTCTGACCTTTTAAAATGCATTTTTAAACTGTAATTGAGGTCCTGTGGTATAAGATACATAATTTGATATCCTGTTTTTTTTGCTTCACATGCTTTTACTCATGTCACTTGAAACTCTTTGAAAAGAATGTTTTTAATATTCTTTCAGACAGGTTGTTTTCAGTTTTGTCAGTGATGCAATTCAAAGATATCTTGGTTCATTATCTTCATGTACACTTTGAACAGTTATTTTGCTCCTTAAGAGAGACTTCTGGAAGTAAAATTATGTGGCAAAAGGTGTGAACATTGTAAAGGCTTTCTCTTTCTTTGGATATGGGCATTTAGCTTTCCAGAAGGCCTGTATACCTTTCAGCATCAAGTGAGGGTATCTGTCCTGCAGTAACCTCTAGACAATATACTGATAAAACCTGAAATAGTTTTTTAATTTAAAGAAGTAAAATAGTCATGTGTTGCTTTCATTTCTATTCTGTGATGAATATAAGAATGAATTATACATATATATATATTTTTTTTTTTTGAGTGGAGAAGTAATTTGTATTTCTTCCTTTGGTAATTGTCCATTTGTTGGGCTTTGGATATTTTTGAAAAGATTTCTGTGACCTCTTCATATCTTAAGGAGATTAGCCCCTTGTCATATTTATTTCAAATTTTTGACCAGTTTGTGATTTGCTATTGGACTAACAGCTTTACTGAGATATAATTCATGTATTTTACAATTCATCCATTTAAAATGTATAGTCAATGAGTTTTAGTATATTCACAGATTTGTGCAACTATCACCACAATAAATTTTATTATATCTTCTTCACCTCAAAAAGAAGTCACATATCCTTTAGTTATTATGCCCCTAACCCCCCCCAACTCTATAGCATGAAGCAACCATTAACCTACTTTATGCCTCTATGGATTTGCCTATCCTGAGCATAAATATTTATAATTGATAATATATAGTCTCTTATGACTACTTTCACTTAACTACTGTTTCCAAGATTTATCCATGCTGTAGCATGTATCAATACTTCATTCCTTTTCATTACAGAATAATATTATGTTAAATGGCTATACCAGATTTTATTTATATAGTCATTAGATAATGAATGTTTGGAGGTTTTCTGCCTTTTTGATTGTTTATCAAAGTTTTAAATTCATGTCATCAAGTCTATATTGTTCATTTAGATCATAATTTCTCCAGTTTGATTAATCTTTTCCCAAACCAATGATAACATGTTCATTCACATTTTCATTTTTAAAAATTTCATATTTTATTTTATTTTTATTTTGTTTTAATTTTTTTTATTTTTTCATTTTAACTTTATTCCACTGATCTATAGATCAAATCTTTATGCTAATATCACAATGTCTTAATTACTGTAGCTTTGTAGTAAGTTTTGAAATTGAAGAGTCCTCCAATTTGTTCTTTTCCAAAATTGTTATTCTAGATTCCTTGAATTTTCATCTGAATTTTAGGATCGGCTTGACAACTTCTGCACGAGATATCGTGGATCGACATTTAAATAAGGAGACGGGGTTCACACCAGTTAGGCGCATGCCGGCCAAATCCACGTGCGAGTAACCAGTTCCGCTGGCCCCCAAAAAGCCGGCCAAGCCCCCCCGTGGTTTTGTTGCCACTGCCCCCGCCGCCCTCCATGGTGTCACACCAAACCGACGTCTGCTTCCCCCGCCGCCTCAGGCCGGGGTATGTTTCAGTTTATAATCCGTCTAAATTTCATTTTGGAGTTATAAGAACTAGGAAGAATTTAAGTAGTACCCCATCCCTCCTCCACTGCCCCCAGTAGCTAGTATTTTCCAGCACTACGTGCCAAGTCATCGTCTCACCAACTATTTCCTTTATTTTGTATTGATTTATTTTTAAAATGCTTTCTTTTTTAGAGCAGTTTTAGGTTCACAGCAAAATCAAGTGGAAGGTAGGTTTAAAGATTTCTCATACAGCCCATGCCCCTACATACACACAGGTTCCCATACTATGATCATCCAGCAACAAGAATGGTATGTTTGTTACACTTGATAAGCCCACACTGTTATCACTCAAGGTGACTATTAGAGTTAATTCTTGGTACTGTATATTCTATAAGTTTGGACAAATATATAATGACATGTATCCATCAAACTAGTGTCATACAGAGTACTTTACCTGGCCTGAAAATCTGTACTCTCCTACCCTGGTAACCACTGATCTCTTTATTCTCTCCATAGTTTTGCCCTTTTCAGAATGTCATATAGTTGGCATTATATAGAATGTAGCCTTCTAATGCTTCTTTTACTTAGGAGTATGTATTTAAATTTCCTCCATGTCTTTTTGTAGCTTGTTAGCTTATATCTTTTTAGTGCTGAATAATACTGCATTGTTTAGTTATACCACAGTTTACCTATTCACCTACTGAAGGACATGTTGGTTGTTTCCAGGTTTTGGCAGTTATAAATAATGCTGCTATAACCATCTGTGTAGGTTCTGGTATGGGTCTAAGCTTTCAGTTGCTCTGGATACCAAGGAACAAGACTGCTGGATTGAATGCTAAAAGTATATTTAGTCTTATAAGAAATTGCTGAACTATCTTCTAGAATGGCTGGACTATTTTGCATTCCCACCAGCAATGAACGTGGGTTCCTGTTGCTCCATATCCTCACCAGCATTTAGTGGTGTCACTGTTCTGGATTTTGACCATTCTGATAGATGTGTAATAGCATGTCAGTGTTTGAATTTGCATTTCCCTGAAGATATGTGATGTGGATCATCTTTTTTGTTTGTTTGTTTACCATGTATATTAAACACACACACACACACACACAATCTTGCACATAATCTCACGAGGAGGCTTGTGATGGATCCTGATTCAGAGCCCCTACCTGAGAGCTTTATAGGTTCTCAGTATCATGTCATCTGTGCCATACCCCATGCATCTGCACACCCCTGCTCACCTGTTCTCAATGTGTGTGAGTCCTAATTCTCTCAGTGCAGGTGTTGATTGTGGTACTGATCTAGAACCCAGTTACACTAATCTAAGGCTTGTTGAAAATGATTGCTTCTCATCATTTCTAAAGGGGGAACTCTGGCCAGATATGACCCTGAAGTGTTATGGCTTTCTGGACAGCACAGTCTTGACTCTGAGTTATAAGGATGACCTTGAAGTAGTCAGTCCCTTTTTGACCTTTCCTTTCCTAACAACCATTGAGCCTTGCAAGAAGTCCTGAGGTGAAGCTTCCAGAAGCTCAGTGCCGGTGCCTAGTCTTGCCATCCTTGTTCTTCACCATTGTCCTCTTGCTGTCACCCTATCCTGTGGCTTAGAAGGTGGGTGACTTTTCCCATTGGGTCCTCTTTTGTGACTTCCTGAGTCATTCCCTTCAGGATGGTTTTGACATTCAGAGCTACTTCCTATGTGTTAATATTTGGGGCTCTTGTGGGCTAGGACCAGCCCACTAGTTCTCCTTCCTTCTGTTCCCATTCAGTAGTGTCCTCTGTCCCATAGATTCTGGCTGTGACTCAGTTACTGACACAGAGCCTGAAGAAGAGAACCACTCAAAGCGGCAGAGTCTGCTGACGACGGAGGCTTCTGGGAACCTGATGGTGGTACAGCCGGACCGCATTCGCTGTGGGGTAGGTGCTCCTGTGGGCCTGGGAGATTCATGTGAGAACACAGGCTTTTGAAATAGATGCTTTTGTTGCAATAAAGGGAGTGAGGTTCTCATGTTGCACCTCAGTACAGTTATAGCCTTCCCTTTTGGTTTCCCATTACCTGGGCCTTGGGCATACCTAGCTCTTTTAAATCAAAGAGAAATGAGTCCAGGAATATATGTGTCGTCATGAAAACTTCTGTTTCATGGATCAATAACATAGAACACGGAGGAGATCATCAGACATGGACATTACTAGATACTTAGGTCAACCCTGAAGTTAGAGCTCTGTATCCTTTCCTCCTGGTCTAGCACTGGGCAGAGGAAGTAAGGCCTGCAGAGAGATTGCTTCTCCATCAATTGGCCAACAGCCTAGCTCAAGGGTGTACCTTGAAACTTGATAGCTAGAACTCACTAGCTAGTATTTAAACATCATGTGACTAGCATTTTTAGGGGCAGGCATATATTAACAGGTGACTTAATTGTGACAGTCCAGCAGATAAGCCACTGTCATTTGAATTCTATCATAGTATTAGTAGTTTTTCATTCTTTTTGTTAAAAATGTGTGACATCTATGATAGTTCAGAGCAGCAAAATGCTTTCTTCATATATATAAGCTCATTGCTAAGCTTGCCTCTGTGGGCTCCTTGAGGTGACAGGGTCTGAAGGCCTTGGCAATAGGAAGCATGAAAACTGGTCTCATTGTACTTCAAGTAATTTTCTGTACAGCTGAGGCCATCGGACATTGGGCAAAGGCTCCTCCCATGGTTTTGCCAGATGCTTCTTTGGGCTCATTTTGACCCATAGGTATGTTTGGTTTGAATTTCACAGTGCTTAATGAATTAGGCATAAACTATCATGGTGATAAGTGCCTGGAGTCCCAAATACTCAGAAGACTGAGGCAGGAGGGTCACTTGAGCCCAGGAGTTTGAGTCTAGCCTGGACAACATAAAGAGACCTTATCTCAAAAAAAAAAAATTAGGAATATAAAATCTGTGTTTCCAGTTCCTTTGATTGAAAATTTGATAATATTAGGCTTGAGATGACTGGCTGGGGTTGAGAAGTCCTTTGCATAGGACATGCATCCTCCAGTTTTTTGGTCTTCACTATTTCCTAACCTTAATACTCAGCCCATTCACTCCTTTTCCCTATTGGCCAGGCTTGTGTAGACATTTCCGGTTCAATCTCCCTGTATTGGTTCCTGCTTCCCCAGGAATCTCTGATCACACTGGTGAGTGTCTGTGAGTGTGAGGGTATTTGAAATTAAAGCAAGATTCCATTTATTCATTTGTCCCATTTTCCAGATTCTCATTCCTTCTCCCCTCCTGGCTATTTATGTGGAATTTTCCACTTGCAGCATCATGGTGGTGCTCAAAAAGTTTCACATTTTGGAGCATGTCAGATTTTGGATTTTTGAATTAGGGAAGCTCAAACTGTAAATGTATTTGGCAGGCTCAGGGTGAGATTTTTACATCAAGGTAAAATAGTGAACCAAGTTGCTTGTTGCCTTGGAAAAATTAATCCTCTGGTGAGTTATTTTTGCCCCCTCCCAAGAAGTGTGAGGAACAGAGCCCCAGATGGCTTAAGCTAGGACCTCATACTCTGTAAGGTCCATAGGAGTTATGTGGGTATCTTGGTAAAACACAGACCCCGAGTCAGTGGTCCAGGAGGGCCTTGACAGTCTCCATCTTCCTTTCTCTTCCTTCGCTTTTCTTTATTTTGTTTTCTGTACTGGGGATTGAACCTAAGGCCTCCTGGATGCTAGCCAAGTGCCCTACCACTGAGCTATATATATATATATCCTACTCTTTTCAAAAATTTTTTATTTTGAGGCAGAATCTCACTTAAGTTTCCCAGACTGATCTTGAATTCATGATCCTCTGGCCTCAGCCTCCCAGGTAGCTCGGATTACAACCATATTCTACTTCACCTGGCTGTAATCTGCATTTCTAACCAGCTTTGGAGGGTGCCAAATCCTGCCAGTCCCTCAGCCCCACAAGAAGTAGCAGGCTGGTCTAGAGCAACACTTCTCAAAATACCTGTGGGGAAGGACTTGTAAAAAATTTATAGTTCTGCAATGATGTGATGATTTTATTTTACAAAAAAAAGAGAAATGCTATACACATATAATGTATAAATCCTAGGTTTCAAAAATTATTAAATTCAACAGACAAATTAATTTCATCAAATTATTATAAAGTTTAAACATGTTTACTCTTGTCTTTGGTAACTTGTCTTTTTGGAACGGTAGTTAACAGTTTCCTGACCACCTGCAGGTCTGGCCCTGTCCTCCCTGAGCCCCAGCTCTCTCTAGTGAGGGGGCTCTAGAGTCCTGGGGGACCCTCTGCCTCAGCACCCTTAGATATCCAGCAGGGAGAGGGGACCATGACTCATGTTTCTCTCCTATTCCAGGCAGAAACTACTGTTTACGTCATTGTGAGATGTAAGTTGGATGAGAGGGTGGCAACAGAGGCAGAATTTTCTCCCGAGGATTCTCCCTCTGTACGGGTAGAAGCCATGCTGGAGAATGAATACACAGTTTCTGTGAGGGCTCCTGGTAAGTAGTCCTGAGGTGACAGGATCATATCATGCTTAATTCCTGCTGAAATATTATTACTCTAAGGCTTTTTTGCTATTCACCTACCCTAGGCGTTGTCACTTTAAATAGTTTTGCTAATTTGATGCTTATAAAAAGTAGTCCATTATTTTAATTTGCATTTCCTTGATTACTAGTGAGGTTGAATATTTTTCCATATTCTCTACTTGTTGTATTTCCTCTTTTGTGAATTTAATGTTTGTGGTTGGTGTATTTTTAATATTTTCTTTCCCCTTCAAAACCCCTTCCGGTAGTGTAGAATCCTACCCAAGAGTGAGCACGTAGCAGTGACAACAGCAGAGCAAGTCAGCTGATCCAGGCTCAAAGTGCCAGAAACACAGTGTTACCTCCCAGAACCCCTCACCTTTAGCAACCACTGGCCTTTGTACAAAGTGCTTTAAAGCCAAATTTTCTTCCTATTCCTTGAGCACTAGGCCTATAATAGTAAACAAAACATATTAAAATCCTTCAAAAATTAAATTGCAGACCGAGGAGGATAATCTCTGTGACTTCGGGTCCCCATGCTGGTTGCACACCTTCTACTTCCTCCCCTCCCCAGCTCATTCCCAAGGGCTTTTTCAGTTTGTTTCTTCACCATTCAGATGGAACATGCCTGGCCATGATCTCTTTGCTCTTCCTGGGCATTTTATAGTATCTTTCCTTCTGTTCAGATCTTTCATCTGGGAATGTTTGTCTGAAGATATATTCTGGGGATTTAGTGGTATGTGAATCCATTATCAGCTATTATACTGACATGGAAGAAATCGAGAATTTACTGTCTAATGCTGCAAATCCTGTGGAATTCATGTGTCAGGTAAGGGTGCTGAATGGAGTCCTGAACTTTCTGGGAAGGTAACTTTTGCTTGTGGCTTTTCAGCCTTGAATCTGCTGGGCAGGAAATAGCCTGATTTAAAATCTATCTTTTTGTATTCAGGCCTTTAAAATTGTGCCCTACAACACAGAAACCCTTGATAAACTGCTAACAGAGTCCCTGAAAAACAACATCCCTGCAAGTGGACTGCACCTTTTTGGAATCAACCAGCTGGAAGAAGAAGATATGATGACAAGTAAGTCAACAGTCAAACGAGACCCTCAGTGGGTTGATCCTGGCCTGGTAGTTTCAGCTCCAATCAGCACTCTGCTCTACAACCTATCCTTTGAGAAGGACTCATGCTTCACTGTGTGGCCACAGATTCTTCTCAGTTGCACATCTGAATATAGTCATACATTGCTTAACGATGGGGCTGTCTTCTAAGAAATACATAGTTAGGTGATTTCATCATTGTATGAGCCTTGCAGTGTGTATTTATGTAAACCTAGGTGCTATAGGCTGCTAGCCACCCAAGCTATAAGCTATATGCACTATCTATATCTATATATGTGGTATACATGTGTGGATACACATGTGTGTACACATGGCCTACCTAGGGCCCAAGATGAACAAAATTAAATTAAGCACAAGAAAATGATGCAACCAAGAGATTCAATAAACACTGTGTGTGAGGCTGCTGACAGTGTAACACAGCATACTGTTTTATAACCCTTTTTTAAGTAGGAGGAATATAGTCTAAAATAATGATAAAAAGTATAGTATGCAAAGTACATAAGCCAGGAACATAATCACTTATTGTCATTAAGTGTTACGCACTGTACATAATTATATGTGCTATGCTTTTATACAGTTGACATCAGAGTAGGTTTGTTCACAGTAGCAACATCACAGACATGCAAGTACTGTAATGCCTTGTGCTGTGATACTACAGTGGCTACAGTGTCACTCGTGGGCAGGAGCTTTTCAGCTTTGTTCTAATCTTATAGGACCTCTGTTATTGACTGAAATGTCAGTATGGGCACACAACTGCACCTCACCCCCTTCAAAATACCCGTGTGGTTCCCATTTGCCTAAGAAGCTTTAACCTTCTTAGCCTGCTTAGCTTCTAGCCTTCCCGAAGGACCCCCAGGTTTCTGCCTTCACCTGTCTTTGCACTGCCTCTTGGCTTCCGTGCTGCACTGCAATGACATGTACTTCTCTCTGCTGTGTCTTGCTAGTCCACTCGTGGAAACACAGTTTCTTAGTTCTTGCCTCAGTTGCCATTCATCTGGCTAATTTCCCTTCACCTCCCTGCAGCAGCTTAAGGGTTTCTCCAAACCTCTAGCAGCTTCCACCACCTGCTGTGGGCTCCCCCTAACATGCTGGGGGCTCTGTTTCAGTGCTTGCAGGCTGTGTCTGTCTTCTTTGCTAGGTTGTCAGCTCAGCAAGGGGTGGAACTGTTTCCAGGTGGCTGGCTCCTGGTGGGCTCTAAACAAATATTTGTCCCATGAGGCAGGAACAGGCCCTTGTACACATGTAATATGCTGGGGACTGGGAGAGTTATACCACTTGTACTGGGATTGTGCCCAGTGCTCCAGAAAAGATACTTTTGTACTGTTTCTAGGGATACCACTGTGTTAGTTATTTTTCTCTCATTGCTGAGACAAAATACCTGGCACTAAACGTTAGAGGGGAAGGGGTGTATTTGGATTACAGTTCATAGAGGTTTCAGTCCATAATTGGCTGGCTTTAAAATAGGGATGGCAGGGCCTGGGATTTAGCTCAGTGGTTTCGTTGCCTGCTGCGCAAGCTCAAGGACCGGATTTTGATCCCCGGTACCAAAAAAAAAAAAAAATAGGGATGACAAACAGACATCACAGAGGAGAAACAACATGATATACACAAGGTAGCAAAGGCAACAAGAGACCCTCACCGTGACTTTCTGCTCTTTTATCGCATCCAGACTACTTGGATTAGGGTGGTGCAAAACCACTGACTCATGTGTAGTGTTTTAGGAATCATACACCCTTAATCCAAGCATCACACATTCCAGGTTCAGCTACCTCTGACTGCATGAGGCTTTGGAGGGACATCCAGAACCAAACCGTAACACTACTCTTCCTTCACATTGTGGTGGCCCTGCACAAAGGAGACCCAAGTCTCTGGTAACCTTCTCCCTATGTTCCATCTTTCCTTAGCCTAAGAACTCTAAAATGAGGCTGTGTCTCCTTTGAAGCATTCTTCTGAGACATACTCTTTCTTGCTTCTCCCTATTTTCCCACTGGAATGTTCCTGCTTATTTCTGGTAGATGTTACTACTTTCTGTTTTTACACTTGGGGCTCAAGAGAGAGTATCTCATAGCCTGACCACGGGAGATCCCAGGGACCTATTTAGGCCCTTCATCCCAAGTATCAAATTCTGATGACTAGGATGCTGGGTTTGTCATATTAACATTATATATGTGTATGTACCATTTATACACACATATGCATAATTGTTGGGCCTAGAAATCAAATTTTATGAAAAAAAAGTTGTGCCCCAATTCCACAACACAAACATGTGTATTTTCTTGGTGTACTTATTGTGAAATTAGGAATAAGAACTAACAGGATGGGCTTCTTAATCAGGACAAAAAATAGTTTCAGAGTGCTCTGAGCTTTGCAAGAAGGTCAAAACATGATTCCTGTCACACTTTGTGCTTGCTCTTTAATCTTTTAGAAATTAGCACCTTTTGAGGAGTAGGGGTGTAACTCAGTGGTGGAATACTTGCCTAGAGTTTGTGAGGCCCTGGTTTCAATATCTAGCAGTACAAAAAAGAAAAAAAAAAGAATAAGAAGAAATCAACATCTTTTGAATTAGTACTGTTTCTAAGAACTTTCCAATACTTTTCGAGAAAGAAAGTTATTTTATTAATGATTAGATCTGCTAGTTAATTAAAGTATTATTTCCTCTGTCACGTGTGTACAGTATATGATCTTCCATGATGCCCCCGAGGAAACTATAAGGTGTCAGGACAGTCAGCCAATAAGTGATGATTGAGTGCCTCCTGGATGACATGCTCGGCTTTACAGCTTAATCCCTTGAACAAGAGTATACCGTGCCTTCATTCTTTATCTGTCAGTTAAATTATCCTGACATTTTTTCAGATCAGAGGAATGAAGAGCTGCCTACCTTGTTGCATTTTGCTGCGAAGTATGGGCTGAAGAACCTCACTGCCTTGCTGCTTACCTGCCCAGGGGCCCTCCAGGCATACAGTGTGGCCAACAAGCATGGCCACTACCCCAACACAATCGCTGAGAAACATGGCTTCAGGGATTTGCGGCAGTTCATCGATGAGTACGTGGTAAGGTCAAGGCAAGAAACTCCGTGATTGGAAATATACTGTGTTGTTATGGGGCTGTCTTTTCACCAAAGATACAGACAGATTTCATCTCTGGCATGTCCTTGTGTGTCTCTTCTGGCAGTGGGCAGTGTGTGGGCTTAAGAGATGAACCTTGCAGTCATATGGACCAGGGTCCAAATTTCTGAACACCATGTGACTGCAGGCGTCAGGTTTCCTATCTCTCAGTTTCCTAATATGCAGAAGGAAGATCACAATACTTCTGCTTATACAATTATTTTGAGGATAAAGGGAAATAATATGTGCAAAGCACTGAGATCCACCCTAAAAGAGTTGCCAGAAACATTTATAAAGTGAATCTGCTGAAGATTGATGTTGATCAATCTTCTTCTCTCATCTTCCCACCCACCACCAAAGCTCCTTTGGTGGGATGTTCTCAGCCACCTTGCCCACCTTTGGGCCCAGGTGAATGGTATCAGGACTGGATCTTTCCTTATCAGGACCTCAGTAGGCCCCTTTACCCAAGGAGGCATCAGGGAGGCCAATGGTAGCAACTCAACTCCTGCTAATAGCTTCTTTCTTACCTTCTGCCTGGGTACAAAATTAAGATAAGTAGATATACCCAGATTGTATGCTTATCTGGCTCTGGGACCCTACCTCTTCATTGATCATTGACTTCTGGGTCTTTCTTTGAATCTGATCTCAAGCCACGACTACATTTTGTGCATATGTTCATGTGTGTGTGTGTGTGTATGTGTGTGCATGCACATGCACTGGAAACTGAAACCAGGGCCTTGTACATGCTAACATTCTACCACTGAGCTACACCCCCAGCTGTTTTTGAGACAGGGTCTCACAAAATTGTCCAAAGTGCCTTCAAACTTGCAATCCTCTAGTCTCAGCCTCCCAAGTAGCTAGGATCACAGGTGTGCACCACCAATGCTAGAAATGCTTACATTTTATTTCATTGCTTCCTTTGTCCTAGAGGCAGCTGCTTTTCCTGACTCCACTCCTTTCTCATTTTCTTTGTCCTTCACAGACTCACAGAGAGCATGTGAGAATAGCTTAGCCTGGTATGTGGAGCTGTGACCCCTAAAGGAGCAGTGAACATAATCCAGTCTTGCTGTTTACCTCCCGACAGGAATAAGCCTGACACCTCCCCAGAAATTTAACTCTTTACTTTGTAATTGGAAGATCTACAAGGCAGTGACTCAGCCAGGCTGATACAGGAGATTTCTCAATGTTTTGGGGTGTAAATATTTCAAATGAATAGAATAGTGGAAACCATTCTTTTGGGCCTTACTAACATGAATGGTTCTAAAAAGTGCTTACAGTCTGGGAGTATCGAATTGGTATTACTTTGAAATCACAAACGTATGCACAATGTGACATTTCATTTTCTTGTCAATAGTTTTTTTTTCTTTGGTACCGGGGATTGAACTTGGGTCCTTGCGTTTGGGAAATAGGCGGTGAAACCACTGAGCTAAATCCCCGGCCTGTTGTCAGTAGTTTTTATTGAGGACATAGTGTGTATGTTATCGTGATTAATATATATTTAATTTATTTGATTGGCAAATACATTATCTTATTTAATCCTCACCATAACCTTGACAGTATTGTGATTCCCATTTTGTAAATGAGGAAAAGGACTTAGAAAGGCCAGATGATTATGCTTGGATCCAGCACTAGTAAAGGTGGAGATGGGACTTGAACCTAATTCAGTGCTAAAGCAGGGGTCTATTATCCTGCTCTGTATAACAGGAGACTTTACAGATGCACTTTCAGTGTGCCCTGAAGCTAATCTTTTTTTTTTTTTTTGGTATTGGGGATCGAATTTAGAACCTTGCGCTTGAAAGGCAGGCGCCAGAACCACTGAGCTAAATTCCTGGCCCCCTGAAGCTAATCTTGTTCACATTTCTTGTATCATCTTTACCTCTAACTGTAGTCACCTCCCACCACCTTCCTTTTTTTTCTTTAGGCTTCCTACTGAAAAGTTGTCCCTAGATGTTACTTAGTCTCTCAGAACTTTCCTGTTTTCTTTTCTACCACATCGAAACCACATGCCAGAGCTGGAGTCTCCAGCACACTTCACAGCTGTCGCCTGGTCCCCTTGGTTGGTCCTCACCAGGAAGCCAACACAGAGTATCAGTCAAAGATTGGTTCTCTTGGGTAGCGATTGTAAAAATGAGGATTTTTGTGGGTTGGAGCTGAAATAAGGATTGTGACATATCAAAATTTCTTGCCAGGATTTGGAGAAGTCAGCTCTCTAGCTTCACAACTACTGGAGGCAGAATGACAGCAGGGCAGGCAGCCTCTCTGATGCCAGTGCTCTTCATCTAAGATCAGCTCTCTTCTTGAGCATCTAGAGCATGAAACTGAGGGAGGAAGCCTTAGGAACTGTTGGCACTTTGGAGAAGCTTCCATAAGGGATGAGGACTCTGTGCAATTGCAGGAACACCTTGGTGGCAGCCTTGCTGAGTCCACTTGCATTTCTGTGTGGCTAGTCAGCAAAGGCCACATCCTCTTTTGTCATTTATTTCCTTTTGAGAAGTTACTAGGATGTAGTAGAAAGGT
Organism: Heterocephalus glaber; assembly: GCF_053883595.1. Taxonomy (NCBI): domain Eukaryota; kingdom Metazoa; phylum Chordata; class Mammalia; order Rodentia; family Bathyergidae; genus Heterocephalus; species Heterocephalus glaber. Next base: position 46,324,890 of record NW_028258320.1, on the reverse strand, counting down.
CAAAGCTGGGATTGCAAGCCTGACAGTAAAGGACTAGTTTTTTGAGCTTTGTTTTTCTCATCTGTGAACTAGGGATTGGTACAGTATCTCAAGGAGTGTGGAAAGGATAGTATGAGACATTGTATAGTCATATACACAGCACTGGAACTGACCCACAGTAGATGGTTATGAGAAAGTAGCTTTTAATTTGTATCCTCTTGTCATTCAACATTTAACCAGAATCTCTTAAGTGCATGCATAACCCTGTGATTAGCACGGAGGGAAAATATGAAGATTAAAACAGATAACATAGGGCTGGGGATTTAGCTCAGTGGTGCCTCCGCCTGCCTTGCAAGGTCCCGAGTTTGATCCCCGGTACCGAAAGAAAAAAAGAAAAAAAACCCCAGAAAATATAAATCAAGGAAAGAAAAGAAGGCATGAATCTGGCCCAGAGGAGCTTGCAGCCAGGCAGGGACTACAGATATGCCAAGCACCTACAGACCTGACTTGTGTGAATGCTCGCTTTTCTGGCCACAGGTCCTGTCAGGCCTGACCCCGCCCCAACCGCCAGGTGCCTCAGCATGCTCATGGGTCCCATCTTCTCTTACAGGAGACTGTGGACATGCTGAAGAGCCACATTAAAGAAGAGCTGATGCATGGAGAGGAGGCTGACTCTGTGTATGAGTCCATGGCCCACCTGTCCACAGACCTGCTCATGAAATGCTCCCTCAATCCTGGTTGTGACGAGGAGCTTTACGAGTCCATGGCTGCCTTTGCCCCAGGGGCTACTGAGGACCTCTGTAAGTAGCCCAGCCCAGTTCTGCTTCCATGTTTCTGCTGAGAAATGGCTGTCTTCATTCTGGTCTGTAGTGGAGAAGTCCCTGTTTACCCCAACCTGCCCCAGAGAGAAGATTCAGTGTTACATGGCATTAGGTCTGTAGTCATGTGCTGTCTGTGGCAAGCAGATCTCTCTCAAGACTTCCGATGCTGTGTCTGCTGTGAAGACTTGCCTGGAATTAATCATTCATGAAGGCATTGCCTTGTGATCTGAGAAGCTCACTCAGCAGCTCTCAGCCCTGCCAGTATCAATGGGTTCCTTCCTTCCTTCCTTCCTTCCTTCCTTGCTTCCTCCCTTCTGTGGTGCTAAGGCTTGAGCCCAGGAACACACCACTGAGCTGTGGCCTCAGCCATTTTTTATTTTAGTTTTTAAAATTTTGAGACAGTGTCTTGCTAAGTTGCCTAGGCTGGCCTTGACCTTGAGATCCTCCTGCCTCAGCTTCCTGAGTTTTGGGCATTATAGATGTACATCACTACACTTATCCTCTCAGACCCTCTTTATAGCAAACATTTAAAACCCTATTTAATACTCTGATATAAGATTCATATATAATATAACCTGCCTGCTGATGAAACTCTTAGAAATCAAATATACCACCCTAATTGGAATATAAAAGAGAAATGAAGGGTCATACTAAGGCATGACTATACATGAAGCCATGTGACACAGTCCCATGAAGACACCCACATTCAGAATCACTGTCAATATCATATCCCCAGATGTTGACTGACATATGTCAATTTTCTTGACTTAAATGCTGTGAGCAGTGCTGGTATCAGTGCCTGGTTTTCCTAAATGGTAGACAACACTTCACAATCTCATAATAATTGAATTCCTGGAAAATACTGTGTATGCAAAAATAAAATATGTTTATATATGAAAGTTTAGGTTTTAAGATCAGATAATTATAAGCAGTTTTTTTGTGGGAGGGGATAACTTGATTTTATTTGGATTAATGTATAACAAACTATTTTACAAAATGTCATGCTCCACGATATGATTTTTCTTTTAAATTGCTTAACAAATGTTGCCTGTGTTTGGTTATCTTGTTCTTTCTAATTTCAAAATTAATGTATTTTATAAAAATGAAATAAAATAAGAATATATAACTGAATTGATAAAGTCTGTGTGACACCCAACCAATATGACATTAGTAATAGTTTCGTAGGGGTATGTTTATCAACTTTTTCCTTGTCTCTGCTTGTGTTAAATAAAAACACATACAAATGTACACATATGTCCAACCACATATATATGTGTAAGTATGTATCAAAGCAGTTTTTTTGGGGGGTGGGTACCAGGGATTGAAATTGGGACCTTGCGCTTGTGAGGCAGGCGTGGCACCACTGAGCTAAATCCTCATCCTCAAAGCAGTTCTTCTCACCTATGTATATCTAGGGGGATATTGAAAGTCCCTTCATTGAGTAGGGCTGTCTCACACATCACAGTGTCCCTGGATCACCCTCATGGATCTTCAAAATACCCACTAGGGGGCAGTGTCCCCCCCTCAGCGAACAGCTGATTTAATTAACATTGGATTTCACTATATGTGCTGGTGAGGAAGCAGGAGATTCCCACAGCACACCCTCCACGTCACTTATTAATGTGCTATTGCTATTTGCTCTCAAGTGCTGAGCACTCTGAAACACTGCCTAAGACAGCCTTCTTTCCTTCTAGATCTAATGAGTAGTATCAAGAAACCAACATGCCAGGTTTATGCTGGAGGGCTGTTGGGAGGGGCTAAATTGAGTATTGACACCTTTTCAGGACCTGAGGAAAGAGATCTAACTTTCCATGAACTCACAGAAAAGTGGGCATCATGAGGGTGCCTTGGAGCAGGAGGCACAGACTGGTGGGGGGCCAGAGGTGGTCCCTGACACCAATAAACACTTTGACACCAACTCTAGCACCTGGAAGGGTATAGAGGCCGGTGTTTGTTAGGCATTCCCAAGTCAGATGGGCTTCTCCTCTGAGATGAAAGATGTCCCTTTCTGACCCTTGACTGGGAGAACCAGAAGCACTGGTTAAACTTTTCCTCAATGAGCTGTGGCCTGGCAGGGATGTGAGGTGGAACAGCATCATCCATACTATCCACACTCTTTCTCATTGAATCCTTAAAACAGCCCTGCAGGGATGTTTTTATAACCTGCACTTTACAAATGGGGAAACCAAGGCACCAAGAGATTAAACAACTTTCCCAAAGTGTCACAGCCAGGAAATCTCATAAAGCGCAGATTTGGATGCAGGTCTGTCTCTAGGACCATATTTTTTATCCCAAGTCAGAAATTTTCATCTATCACCAAATTTTAGTTCTAGTTTCCTATAGAAAACCCCTCAGGCTCTGTAGCCATGCTTCCCTTTTTTGCAGCTCCAGGTTCCAGATAACAAAACAGCCTCTGGCATTCCCTGCACTTACATATCCATTATCTGCCCTCACAGCTGACAAGCGTTTCAGGAGCATCTACTATGTTTGGGGTACTTGCTTGTCCTAGGTGCTAGAGTTGGGAGAACCAAAACCAGTCCTTTCCACTGTGAAACAAAAGCATACTTGGGGAAACACCAAGACCCATTTGAGAGCCCAGAGACTGTACATCATTTCTGCCTTGTCTCCTAGTTATGCAGCTGTGGAACAATTAAGGAATTCTCTACTCGTTTTCTCCCTTCAATGCTCTAGTACATGAAATTGCTCCACCACAATACTGAATTCTACAGGGAATGCTAAAGGCATCCATTATTGTTTGCTGTGCTCTTCACAGAGGAAACAGTGAAGCCTACCAGCATTTCCCAAGGCAGTAGTGTGGTGTGGAGCTAGGTTGGCAACCTCTAAAGTCCCCAGGGGCCAGGGGTTTCTGGTGGTCATGGAACTAGGAGACTATCAAGAGGGAGGCAGGTTTGTAGAACAGGGCTGTGTTTGAGATCAGCAGTGGAAACCTACCACATATTTCATTCACCAGATACTAACATCTCTGGATTTACTTTAGACATGGATTGGTTTGTTTCTGTCTCTGTGATTGTTGGGTGTAGCCTTGAGAATGATCATTTCCCTGATGGCTCAAAGGTGTAGCTTCTTGGACCTGGTGAGGAGCTTAGTTCATAAAGAAATAGGGTAGAGACCAAACTGATAAATCAGAGATGCTTATTTCAGCACTATCCAGCATACCTCAAACATCTGGCAGCTCTTTGAAGTTGACTGACTCCTTTTTTTCTCTTGTCTTATCTGACCATCCTCAGGCTTATTGAATAGGATTATCTCCATTTTACAGGGGAGAAAAGAAGGCTCCAAGATTTAGTTAACATTTTTAAGTCCCATCAGGGGAGGAGTGTATCAGGAATCTGAATTTTCCAGTTCCAGGACAAGTCTACCTCCCATCAGACTGAGATTGAGGACCCACCTTTCTGGGGTTTGAATGATAGCCCTGGCATAGGCACTTTACAGAACTTATTTCTAAATGTCTAATTAGCCACGTTTATCAGTGCCCTACCCTTGCTGCCATTCATCATGGTAACTCTTAGACACTGAAAATAAACCGCTCGGGAAATTATGCTTGCTTACTCACTCACTTGCTGGCAGGATTAACATTATAGAGTGCAAGGCTTTAGGCCAGTTCACTACCAGTACTTTGAAGATCCCTTAACTGGTGCTGGAACAAATCTGCCCCTTTCTGACTGGAGTTTGGGGAAGGGATGTAATGAAGTCCCTACTTATAGAGGAGACTCCGTGTTAAGTGAAGGGGAGCTGTGAGGGAGTGTTGAGCTCTGACCTTGAGATTTTATGATTCTGCTCGAATTTATTTCTCTTAAACTTGCAGGAGCACACGCGCACACATGCACACACACACACCTACCTACCTTGCACGTACCTTCTTACACTCAGTCTTTAGTATAGATATGCTGCCACCCCGTGGTAACTACGTGGTGTTGTCAGACCTTCAACTTTGCTCCCAATCCTCTTGAGAATTTTTTAATCAAGATCCCACAGATTTAAGCCACCAACTTCCACACTTTACTCTGTAAGAAATAAATATTGACTGGGTATGGCGGTGCACACTTGTAATCCCGGAATTCTGGGAGTCTGAGGCAGGAGGATCACAAGTTGGAGCCAAGCCTGCGGAGAATGTAGCAATTTAGCTGCTTCAAAGTTGTTTTTTTTTTAATTTTTTTTAAGGTCTGGAGATGTAGTTCAGTGTGAAGGTTCTGGGTTCAGTCTCCAGTACTGCAATCAGACAATCGATGTCTTCATTAAAGGGCAATCTTATGCAAACATTGAATCAAGGCAAACTTCTCTTTGGATGCTCTGTCTCCTGTATTTTCCTTACTTAGTTCTTTTGTTTCTCTTCTTGCCTTCAGAGGTTAATGTGGTTGTCTTGGTGGTCCTTTGACTTATGTCATTCATTTTACTTTGAAAGCTTTGCACAGTAACTACCCTGACTAGTCACTTCGCAGAGACTCTGGGCCTGAGGGCCGTGGAAACTAGTGATGGGAGGCCCCATCCAGTCTGTTTCTAAGGGATTCCACTAGCAGTTTGTAGCTTTGCTTGCATATCTCAGAGGCTTGTCTTTCTTCCATAAGAGAAAGGAGTCAAGGGAGAAAGGTGCAGTATATTGCTACTGGAAACTGCAGACTCACAAGCATTTCTAATTAGTTCCAGAGAGCTGTTCTGCTTCCTGTCACTCTCACATGGAACTTTTCCTTTGAGGCCCCAATACCTCCTTCACAATTCTGGTGCAGTTCAAGCTTGTACATGGTGCAGAGCCACCGTGGTCCTCACTAACTTGCTGGCTTTCCTCAGTAATCACCTTGGTAACTGGCATCTCCTGACAGGTCATCTCCAGCAGTTTGTGTTTTCTTCACCTGTGCTCTCTGATTATACACCTCACTCCTACTGCTGGTGGCTTCCCTCTGAGCTAGGGGTGCAGTTGGGTACTGTAAAGGACCTTGCAACATAACCCCAAGATCTGAGTTGAGCAGAGGGATGATTTCTAAGCAAAATCACTAAGTTGCTTCTGGAACATACTGCTTGCCCTGGAGCCTGCACCCATTCCCCTCAGGAGCCTCCCTTCCTGTGGCTGCAGAGACTGTCATCTTCTGCTGTCCCCTTTGGAAGGTGCTGGAGAGGAGAGCCAAGAGATGCTTGAGGGGCAAGGCCTGAGGTGTCACCAGCTGGGACGGAGCTTATGTGGAAGCAGGATATGTTAGTTACTTTTCTCATTGCTGAGACAAAATACCTGATACTCAAAGTTAAGGGATGAAAGGTTTATTTAGCTCATAGTTTGTAGAGGTTTCAGCCCATAATCAGCTGGCTCTAACACAGGGTGGCACTCAGAGGAGAGGCAGTTCATGGCAAGCAAAAGGTAGCAAAGCACAAGAGACCTTTACAGTGTCTTTCTGCCCCTTTTATCTTAACCAGATTACTTAGGGTAGGTAGCACTCACACCCTTAATCCTTGTGCCCTTGAGCCTAGCAATGCACCATGAATCAATCCCAGCGTTCACACACTCTAGATCCAGCCACCTCTGAAAAAGCCTCACCTATGACTGCATGAGGCATTGTGGGGGGACATCTAAACACAAGTCATAACACAGGGCCATGACTCAGTGTGCTTCTTGTCTTCTTTTTGCTTTTCTCCTCCAGAACTGCAAGAGCTGTGTTGAGGACATAGACACTTAGCAAAGCACTGGATTGAGTTTTTTTGTTTTTTGTTTTTTTGGTAAGGGAGATTGAACTAGGGACCTTGTGCTTGTGAGGCAGGTGGCAGAACCACTGAACTAAATCTCTGGCCTGGGATTGTATTCCCCCCCCCCATTAAGTTTATTGGTACATTTTCGGTATAAAATACAGTTACATTCATCATTGGGATCTTGTACCTTTACATGAGTATCTTGATTCTTATTTTTTTCCCCTTTCCTTGCCCACCCTTCCCTATTTGCAAAGACCTTGTTTCCATTTTTTTTTCCTCTTCTCATATTTTTTTCCTTTCCCTTTTTTCCCTTCCCCTTCCCCTCACAATTCCCCTGCTCTTTTAGACCTTTTCTTCCTGTTACACAATATCAGTTATACATTTTTTAAATTACAATATTAAGATCTAGGAGACATTACCACAGATTTTACAGAATTTAAAAGGATATAGAGAGCATATTACAAAAATTGTTTTTGAAATAAATTTGACAACTTCTAAGAAGTACCTTGGAAGACAAATTAATGAAACTAACTCTGGAGGAAATATAAAATTTGAATAGCACCTATTAAAGAAGGTATATTCCTAGCTTGAAAACCTACTTATATGACAACAGTAGGCTCATAAACATTTTAACTGATCAATTACATCAAACAATTAAAGCAGAAAAAAGAAGGAACACTTCTCCCCTCATTTTAGGAACTCAACATTGTGCTAATCCTAAAACTGGATAAAGATAATAGAAGAAAAAAGTATGAACATAGATAGAGATTTGTTTAACAAAACAAACTATTGGAAGTCAGATCTGGCAGGATGTAGAAAGTGGTTTTGTTATAGGGATGGCAGTGTTGGTTCAGCATTGGAAGATCCACCCCCAAAAGTCATCATTTTAACAGAGGAAAGGAAAAAGCCATATGATCCTGTCACTAGTTGGAGAAAAAGTATTTGACTAAATTCTACAGCTGTTCATGGTAAAAACTATCAGGAGCCTAGAAGTAGAACAGAACCTTCTCAACAGATCAAAGACATGTACTCCATACTTCCAGCAAGAATGCCTTATATAAATGGAGAAGATACAATGCTTTCTCCTTAAGGTGTGGAACAAGGGCAGATATGCTTACTTTTTATCTGTCCATTAAACTTTGAAACCTAGTCCCCACCAAAATAGTCTGGCAATAAAATGACACAACTAGGATAAGATTGGCATGGCAGAAGCAAAATCTTGATATGTAGATGAAATGATCATCTCCAGAGAAAATACTAAGAAATCTCTAGGAGCCCCTAGAATTTGTACTTGAATTTAGCAGGATTAGAAAACACAAGGTATATATAAAAATTCAGGTCTGTGTATATTTGCTATAAATGAAGAATTGGATATTGAAATTTAAAAGTTATGTAGGAGTACAAAGGACTTAGAAAAGTTAAAAACAAAAATGAAAACAAAACAGTGTTGGAAGACATTTAGTACCTAATTTTAAGACTTCCTCTAAAGCTACAGTAATCAAGGCAGTGTTGGTGTAAGGAAAGACATATAGATCATTGGAATAAAACAGAGAATCTAGAAATAGAAGCACACATATATGGTCCACTGAGTTTTGAATGATTATTTAACATTAGCATTTTATAGAATATAAACGCAATTCAAGAGCCGAGGAAAAGGTAGTGTTTTCAGCAAATGGCACTAGAACACCTGGTATCCGTATACAAAAAATTAACCTCAACCCTTTTTTTCCATACATGAAAATAACTTGAAGGGATCTATGAACCTAAATATGAAAGCCTAAAAGTATAAAACTTTAAGAAGAAATTATAAGGGAAAATATTTATGAATTCAGGGTAGGCAAGAACTACCTGGGATACCAAAAACATGATGTATAAAAGAAAAAAATTGATAAATGAGATTCCATCAAAATTTAGAACTTTAAATGACATCATTGAAATGAAAAGTAGTCCTTAAACAGACCATATTTACAATATATATAACCTATGACCAGAATATATAAAGAATTCTGAGAGCTCATTAATAGACAACCCAATTAAAATGTAGACAGACATAAGAAGATGATAAATAGCCAGTATAGCACAAGGAATGGTATGCAACTCTAGAATCAGAAAAATACTAATCAATACAATAATAAGATTGAATTATACCCTCATTAGGGAGATGAAGTTAAAAGTTTTAAAAGCCTTGTCATGACTTTTTCTTTTTGTTGGATTCTCCCCCTTTGCGTTTAATTTGTCACGCCCAATTGATTCATTCTGCTGGGTTTCCTGGGGTTGTGATCCTCATTGTCTTTTGCTAGGGTATTGTCTAAAATTTTTTGGAGTGCCAGTTTGGTATTCATGAAGTTCCTGAGGTGCTCTTTGTCATGAAAGTATCTTATTTCTTCATCAGTTTTGAAAGATAGTTTTGCAGGGTCCATCAATCTGGGTTGGAGGCTGTTTTCCTTTAGGGCTTGAAATACATCACTCCAAGCTCTTCTTGCCTTGAGGGTTTGCACTGAGAAGTCTGCTGTCATTCTGATGGGCTTTCCTTTGTATGTGATCTGTTTCTTTTCTCTCACTGCTTGTAGAATTTTGTTCTTCTGTTGGATTTCTTGAATCCTAACTATTATATGCCTATGTGTAGATTTTTTTTTGATCAAGGCTATTTGGAATCCTATATGCCTCACTTATCTGTATGTCAAGTTCTTTTCCCCTCCTTGGGAAGTTTTCTGCCATCACTTCTGTGAACAGTTTTTTTATGTCATCTACACTCTCTCCTCTTTCTTCATTGACTCCAATCAGTCTTATGTTATTCTTCTTTGCATCGTCTAGCAGCTGCTGGATTGATTTCTCGTGTTCCCTTACAATTTTAAAGCACCTTTTCTTTTCCTCCTCACTAATTGCAATCTTATCTTCTATATGTGAAATTCTGTCCTCACATTGATTCATTCTGCTGTGCAGACTTTCGATGGAGTTTTTAATCTCTTGGAAATCTGTTTGTATCTGTTTTATGGATTCCATTTGTTTCCTATGTTGGGATTCCATCATGTTCCTCAGATCCTCTATTTTTTTATCTGTGTCCTCTCTAGATTTATTAATCATGTCTTGCACCATGAGCAAAATCTTTGTTGTTATCTGAGTAATTATTTCTGATTTAATTTTTCCCAGATCCTCTTTTGTTGCCAGTTCAGAGAGTCCAGGTGGTTGAGTATCAGATTGTTCCATCTCATTTCCCTTTGGGGTTGCTGTAGGTGATCCAGAAGTCTGTTTTTGAGACTTGTTTACGTGTCTTCTCATTTCCATGGGAGCGGGTGCTTCTGGCACCCACATGGCTCACCTTCTCTGCCCTAGGAGCTTGGGATGGCAGTGGGGGAGCTTCCTTCTGGGTGCTGGGACCGGCTGAGCTTCTCTGCTCTAGGAGCCTGAGATGGAGGCGAGGAGCTTCCTTCTGGGTGCTGGGACTGGCTCAGCTTCTCTGCCCTAGGAGCCTGGGATGGAGGCGGGGAGCTTCCTTTCGGGTTCCTTGGATTGTATTTTTTAAAGTTAGTACTTGTGTTAGTTAACTTTCCCATTGCTGAGACACAATACCCAACCCTACAACTTAAAGGAGAGGTTTAATTTGGCTCAGTATCTGGGGATTCAGTCCATGATTGGCTGGCTCCAAGGTAGAAACATCATAGTGAAAGGGCACAATGGAGCAAAGATGTTTAGTGTATGGCATTGGGGAAGTAAAGCAGGAGAAGAGTGCCAGAGAGAAAAAGGCATAGGACCAGACATAGACCCTAAGGCCATGCCTCCATGACCCAGACAGACATACTTAGAAGTATGTGTGTCACTAATTCTCTGGGAGGATCCCAAAGCCAATCAAGTTGACACTCCACCCTAACCACCATAGTAGTGCCACCTTGCTCCCCCTATAGACCTACATGGCTTGTGGATCATGCTTTTCTCAGGGCACTGCACACATAGCACTTTGGCCTTCAGTTACTTCCATGTTTCTTGGGCTTCATTACACTCACATTTTCATGTTTTTCATGGCTTTGTATCATCCTCATGGCCAATGCAGTGATGTATACAACATATGTTCAACTAATTCTTAAATTTGAGGTAGTAGAAAATACTAAAACATAACATAATAAAAAAAACATAAAACATAAAACATAAAACATAAAAAAAAAACATAATCCTAGATTTTTTGAAAGACTTAAGTATAGAATAGTTTTTCTACATTCCAATGCAAAGCCTTGCTTTCTTGACAGATGGTACTGAGACATCTATTAGTTACCCCAAAGTGTAGGACATCTCAGGGAGGCAGTAACTCCTTTGGCTGGTCCTTTGCCTTTCTTTCAGGTCTTCATACATTTGTCTGTGCTGGTCCTTCTGCCTAGGACTTGCCCTTCTCTTCTCTCTGCTTGAGCAATGCCCAGATTACTTTATAAAGCCCAAACTCTTTGCATGCATGTGTGCAATTCTTTGTCCCTTCAGTAGTTTGTTCATTCACTCATTCATTTGTTCAACAATTGTGGGTGGCAGAACTGGGGATTGAACCCAGGTCCTTTGCACTGAGCAACATCCCCAACCCATTTTTTTTTTGAGTCAGGGTCTCACTAAGTCACTAAGTTCTGAGGCTGAGCTCAAACCTATGATCCTCTTACTTCAGCCTCCTTGAGTTCTGGAATTATAGGCATGTGGCACCATACCTGGTTTGTTCAACAAATATTTATAGAAACATTGTATGTTTAACTTATACAGTGCCAGGTTAGGGAACAAACTGGGATAATTTCTGACTTCTAAAGCTTACATTTTAATGGGAGATCTGGAAACTGAACAAAAACACCACATAACTCAATATATAACCACAAACTAACAGTGCTATGGAGGAAAAGACACTTGACTTTGGGAATTCAAGTGGGGCCATATGGCTGCATAAGTCATGGTACCCACTGATCCTATCACAAACATACCCCAAGGACTGTTCCTGCTCAGCAGTCTTTGTGCCCGCCAAGTGAGAAAACCACAAAACAAAATGGGCTTGTTGCTTCTCCCAGTCTTTTCAGTCTTAGCCTCTTTGTTTTCATTGCCAGTGCCAGCTATCCCTTCTCAGCTCCTCTGATTTCAGACTACCATTCTCTCTCTCTCTCTCTCTCCCCCGCCCTCTGCTTTTCTCTCCCTCCTCTCTCATTCTCTTTCTCTTTCTGCCTCCGTCCCTTTATCCCTCCTTGCTCCAATCCTTGCTCCATTAGGTATGGAAAAGTTGGGCTTTTTATATTTGGGTGCAAGTGGAACCAACCAGGTTTCAGGTTATCTTCAGGTGTATTACCATACCTCCTTGCTCTGAGGCTTTGGGGGCGGGCACAAAAGATAGTTACTGGGGTGGGGAGGAGTGCTTTTGACCTGCTTTCAGGACTGGGGAGTCTTTCTAGAATAGTCTTTCTGAGGCTGAAATTTTATTGTATTATATACTCAGACTTGGTTTTATATTGAATTAACAACATATCATCTAGATGTAGTGTCCACTGCCACTCAGGGGTAGATTTATGTCCCAGGAGGAGTATCATGTGGGTGTCTTTAGGAATTAATTATTGTTCACGATTCATTCTTTAATTCAGTGCCTTGTGGGTTGATCAAGCTTTTGCGTTCCAGGAATGGCTTCTTGCTGAGTGACTTCTTAAATAAAGTAGGTACTGTGTGACTCTGTAGCTGATTTTTCTAGAAGGGGACTGTGACCCAGAGTCTCCTTGTTATGGTATTATTTTTATTCTTTTCTACTGAAATGAAAGAACTTTGCACTTGTTTCTCATACCAGCAGATTTCAGTGCATTTCAGTTTATTTTTAACTGGCAAATGGTGAAGGTTAAGTGGAATCTGATGTACAATCCCTGACCATCTAGGAATGCAGGGATTTCTTGTTCTGCTTTCTTTACAATATGCCCTTTGGAGACAGCTTCCCTTTGCCTACAGCATTTTCTATGTATTTCTACATATTTTTGTCACTCTTGTGTTATCCATTGTATGCAGATTGTATATACACAAAAGATTGTCAAATTTAGATTATGAGAGAGTTTTATCACTTATTAACTCCAAATAGCTAGGCACCTCTTCTTTATTATTATAAAAGTAGTATCTGTTACTTCCTTAGACTTAGTGTCTAATATAGGTATGAAAGTGTTCTTAAAATATTGTTAAATGGAATGCTATTATATAAACTACCAACATCTTATGTAACAGTGCTAGCTGGCCAATATTGAGTGCCTGGGTGCTGAATTGGGAAAGATGATAAGGTTATAATGAATGATGTAATTAACGAAGTCTATGTAAATAGGGAAGGGTGGAGGGATGAAGGGCGCACAGGTAATGGGGAAAAAATAAGAACCAAGATACATCATGTACAGGTACAAGCACCCAATGATAAATGTAAACATATTGTATACCTAAAATGTACCAATAAAAGAATTTAAGAAAAAAACAAGAATGATGTAATTAACTAATGATGTTTGCTGTGAATAGGAACTAGGGGCATGGAGGCTCATGTATGTATCTGCTGTTCATGGCCTAATTCAAAGATGTATATATTCAACCATATAGAAGGAGAATTATTATTTATAATGTAAAAGAAAGAAAACAATTTTTAGGTAACTTCATTTAAGATGATGGGCACGTCCAGAGATTCAGACCAGATCTGAATTAGGACAAGCTACCCAGTCTATGTGTGAACATGATGGACTTGCTTGACTGTGGCCCAATCCCTTCTTCTGATCCCTTCATCAGCCCAGCATGGGAAGAAATCATAGCAGGCTGACTATGCCCGATATGGGTCTCCATCTGTGGAAAGCAGAATAGTACCCACAAATCTGTGAATATGCTAGTTATATAGGAAAGGGGAATTAAGGTTGCAGGTGAAATTAAGGTTGCTAATCAGCTGACCTTAAAATAATCAGTATGTTGAAGCAATGTCTGCATTCCCATGCTCATCACAGCATTGTTCATAAGACAAGATATGGAATCAGTTGAGGTGTCCATTGGCAGATGAATAAAGAAAACGTGGTATGTGTACACGATGGAGTATTATTCATCCATAGAAAAGAATGACATCCTGTTATTTGTAGCAACATGGATGGAACTGCTAAGTGAAATGGACATTATGCTAAGTGAAATGAGGCAGGCACAGAAAGATGAGTGCATGTAATCACTCATATGTAGGTGCTAAAAAAAGTTGATTTCTAACAAGTGCAGAATAGTAGTCACTAGATGCTACGAAGAGTGAGGGAAGAGGAAAGACGAAGTTAGATAATGTGTACCAAAATACAGTTATATATATAAATTTTAGTGGTCTAGTCAGTAGGGTGATTACAGTTTACAACAATTTATTTTATATTATATAAAGAACTACCAGTTCAAATGTTCCCAGTACAAAAAATAATAAGCATTTAAAGAGTTGAAAATGCTAATTATCCTGATTTGATCATTATAAACTGTTTACATGTATCAAATTATCACATTGTATCCCATAAAAATATATAATTATGATATGCCAATTAAAAAATTTTTTTTGTGGTGCTGAGGATTGGACTTGGGGCCCAGGGTCTTGAGCATGCTGGTTAAGTTCTCTACTAGTAAGATATATCCCAGCTCTAAAAATTTTTTTAAATGTAAATTGAGCCTTCTCTTTTTGAATTGTTTTTAGCTTAGGACATTTGCCTGGGAATAGGATTTGATAATAAAAATAATAGTAGTATGCTGTGACCTCCACAGTGTAGAGTCTGAAGCTGGGGAAAGCAGTGGGAGATAAAGAAAATTGAAAAACAATAAGAAAGAAGGATACATACCAAGATTATACTTGAAAGCTGGGACCAGGTAGAACCATAGCCTGGTGAGCTAATGGCCACCTGGAATCTATCATGCTCTTTATTTATAGTTTAAGACAAACAGGAAGAGAAGGAAGGGTAACTAGTGCTGTGTGGCCTATGTGGCCTAGGCTGAACGTAGTGTGATTGTCTCCTGATTGGGGCACGTGCAGAAAGGGAACAAGGAAGAAGGATACATAATATTACTGTCTCCTGGGGCTGTGCCATCCAGAGTCTACAATTTTAGTCAAACAGACTGTTTGACTATCTAGTCTACGGAGGAGAAAAGGAGTAGGGATTAGGTGAAGGGCCATCTTCAGGCTCGCCCTGCAGAAGTAGTAATGATAACAATAATAGTAGCCAGTATTCTTTAGCACTTCATATGTGCTTGGCATTATCATATGTCCTCGGTAAACTTCTTATTTAATACTCATGCTAAACCTACTATCATCATTACCATTTTGTACAGGAAAAGAGAAGTTGAAAGGATTGAAACAACTTGACGCGTAATTGTGGGTAAAGAGCTAACAGCTATCATTTCCCTTTCTTCATAAGAATTTGACCTTTGGTTGAATTCCTAGCTCTGTTACCCTGGTAACCTGATAAGAGCCAAATGTCAACTGTTTCTAGGCAATGTTACCTTTGATCAAAATAACCCTGGATTGGTTACAGGGACCTGGGAACATCTATGAGGAGCAGTACATAAATGATGCACACCTGAAAGGGCCCCATATTCTGGGCTTCTCCGAGAGCCATGACCCTGGCATATCCTTTATGGGAATCCTGGAAGCTAGGATTCTGGAGGTGGGATGAGAGATGGTGCTCCTGTGGGACACCAGGGCAGCTCCTGCTCCTGCACCTGCCTGCTGCGGACCTCATCTCATTGCACTTGGGCTGCTGGCGTGGCACTGGACTCTCCTAGTTGATGAATCCTTCTTGGTGCTGTCATGCTGGCCAATAGGCTGTGTTCTTCTGAGTAAAGTGATGCCAAGAATGGCCATCTTGTGAATCTGGACATTCTATTTGACCTTAAAGATTAGTTCGTATTGGGCTGGGGGGTATGTAGTCATACAACCAGAAAAATAGAAGAAGTGGGAAAATCAGAATTGGAATCTGTGCATTCTGATTTAATGCACAAGCTTCTAATCACCTACTACAAACTCTCAGGGAGGCCCAAGGAGACTGGGTATCTTAGTCATTTGTTGGGACAAAATACCTAACACCTACAACTTAAAGAAGGTGATGTTTATTTTGGCTCACAGTTCAGAAGTTTCAGACCATGTTCAGCAGATTTAAACACAGGAACAGCATGGCAAAAGGGTCTGAGCAGAGGAAAACTGCTTATGTCATGGTGACCAGGAAGCAGAGAACAAAGAGAGGAGTTAGGGAGGGAGATGTGCCCTTCCAGGTCACACCCCCAGGGACTGGCCTCCAACCAGGCCCA
Organism: Heterocephalus glaber; assembly: GCF_053883595.1. Lineage (NCBI taxonomy): Eukaryota > Metazoa > Chordata > Mammalia > Rodentia > Bathyergidae > Heterocephalus > Heterocephalus glaber. Next base: position 46,309,126 of record NW_028258320.1, on the reverse strand, counting down.
ACCTCCTGACAGTATGCTGTAGGGCCTCAGTAATCCAGTCACCTTCCAAAAGTCCTGCCTCTGAGCATGAGACTCTTGAGGGCCATCCAGATCCAAATCATAGCACTGGGTAACCACTAATATCACAGAGCACACATTTAGCAGGACCTAGTTTGTCCACTGCCCAAATTATACTCTTAACCACCAGTTAAGGGATAACTGTGAAATAAAAAGGGTTGTCACAGATGGCTCACTGAGCACTTCATTCATACTACTCTAATTTGCCTGCTCCACAAGTGGAAGGGGCTCTTCTTGATGGTGTAAGGGAACAGGAAAGAAGCTCAGCATCTCTGCTGCAGTTTCTCCTCTCTTTCTGATTTATGCTCCTCCTTTAAAAGAAAGTTATTTGAACTACTTTTAGACTTAAAAGATAGGAAACACTCGTGCTCCTGCATATCTTTCACTCAGGTTCCCTAAGATTAACATCTTAGTAACCATATTAGATGGAGCACAGTGAGAAGGCTACATTGGCACAGTCCTAACTAAACTGCAGACCTTGGTCAGATCTCACAGATTTTTGTTCTCTGTTCTGGGGTCCTGTCTAGATCCTACAATGTATTCATTATTTCTCTTTGGTCACCTCCGATTTGTAAACGTTCCTCAATCTTTCCATGTCAAGGCACTTTTGAAGAGTGCTGATCAATTTTTTTTTTTTTTTGTAGAATATCCCCCAACTTTGATGTATTGGTGCTTTCTATGATGGGACTGAAGTTATGAATTTTGGGAAGAATGCTTAGGAATGATGTTTTATCCTTTTCAGTGCATCAGATCACAGAGTCATGGTGTTATAAGTTTTATTACTGATGTGCATTCTTTTTTATTTGTTTTCTCTTCTTTTTAAAAATTCTTTTAACCCCCCAACATTCAGCACATTAAGATGAGGGTTTTGGTGCCAGGGTTAGTTATTCTATTAGCATCCCAGGTTCAGACAGGGCTGCGTTGCTGCTACCATTTTCTTCCATATTTTATTTTTCTAATTTTTTTGTAACTTTTAATTTTGCATCTACTCTCAGATATGGAAATCAATTCTCTCAAACTGAACTTTTTAGCAAGAACACATGGGCCATCCCATGACCCTTTTACCTCTCTGTCAACAGGGACAACAAATTGTATGTGTGATGGTTATGCTCTGGTGTTGCCGATACAGGAGATTTGGTCATGGTGATTAAAACTATCCTGAACCTGCTGTGCCCGGATTCTTGGAGAGGAGATGCTGGGGCCTTAGCCAGCTGTATTTTCTAGAGAGTTCAGCCCTGAGCAATAGGAAGCCCTGACAACAGGTCTGAAGAATTTCCTTCTCCCCTTATATCTAGTAGTGTCTGACCCAACCAAGTCTGTACTTCAGAGTATAGTACTCTTTGCTTCATTGTTGGGCAGATGAAGAGTTTCAAAATAAAGATTTTCATAATTGACTGAGGTTGGGGTTGGCTGGCTGGGTGTGGAATTTAGAGTCAGGGTAGGGATGGCAGATAATACTGGATCTTGGTCAGGAAGAGGAGAGTCCTATTTCCAGCAGGGTGCACACCTGTAAAATATGTCCTCCTTTCCAACTTTCTAACTCCATGGGGAAAATGATCCATAAAACCATAATTAAATGAATTAAACTGAAAATTTCAAATAAGTGGAATTTTTGTCTTCAATTTTCAAGAATAAAGTGTGAGTTCTTATCAGAAATCATTAAAAATTAACATACCAGGAGCTGGGGATGTAGCTCAGTGGTGCCACACCTGCCTTGCAAGCACAAGGTCCTGAGTTCGATCCCTGGTACAGGATGCGGTGGGGTGGGGATTAACATACCTCTAGATATATTTCAAGATAGGTAAAATCACCTCAGTGTCTCCACAACCTAGTTGTAGAATTCAGAGATGACAGAAATGATAGTGATTCACTTAACTGGTTCCTTGTTTGTTCCTTGTTTGCATATGGATTCTAAGGTACATTACATTCAGGGCAGTGAGTCCACTATGAAGAAGAAGGAATAAAGAGGTTGGCTTTTGGTTTGAGTGCCTTTTGGATAATAATATAATATAAACAAAGCCAGAGAACTGCATTTCTTTATATTTGGAATAAGCTAAAAAACTAAAATCTAAGAAGGTGACCAGTAGAGTCACTTTCTCCACTCCTTGTCTCCTTTTCAGTTCCCAAGAAACCACTGATCTCAGTTTCTTACATCTCCTTCCAAAGTTTTGTTATACATACAGAAATATAATCTTATTTTTCTCCCTTTGGGTAATTATTTATCTGAGATGTATTTTTTCTGAAGATTCTAATTCTTTAGATTTATCAGAAATTAATCAAAAATTATTAATCAAAAATATGTATTTCTTTTTCTTTCTTTCTTGGTCTCAGATCTTTTGACAGTTTTAAAAAATCAAATATTGCCGGGGATTTAGCTCAGCGGTTTTGCCGCCTGCTGCGCAAGCGCAAGGACCCGAGTTCCCCGGTACCAAAAAAAAAAATCAAATATTGTGGTCCAGGTGCAGTCCTTGTTATCCTCTGGAATCCACTTGTCCTCCCTCCCTCTCCAGAGGTAACCACTACCAGAGTTCCATAGTTATTATTCTTAGCATATTTATAAATTCATAAATAATTTGTAGTATTGTTCTATAGGCTGTCAAGATTTATGTAAACAATTACATATTGTAGTCATCTGTCTGTAACTTTTTCACTCAAAGTTATATTTTTGAGATAAAACTATGTTGAAGTAGCTCCAATTCATTCTTTTTAACTGTTGCATAATATTACATTGTTTGAAAAAACCCCACAGTTTGTCTATTATTTGTTGTTCCTGCATCCATTAGCTTGTGTGCTATAATAAACAATGTTACAATGTATGTATTTCAAAATAAGGTTATTCTCTCCAGTACATGTGAGTGTAACTATACCTTTTGAGGCCTGCAGCCCAAGGAAGGACCTTGGGGTTGTAAATGTTCCTGTCATTTATTCTTAGTACTTTCTGGGTATCCTTATGATAGATGATAGATGAATAGATGGAAGGAAGGGTGAATGAATGGATGGATGAATGCTTGAATTTTTTTTTTGGTATCAGGAGTTGAACTCCGGACCGTGAGCCAGGCGGCGGCACCACTGAGCTAAATCCCCGGCCAATGCTTGAATCTTTTAAGAAAGTTGCCAGACCTTGGAAATCTATCTGTAAAATCATCATGCCTATTTGAAAGAACGCCCCATTGAGTCTTAGTCTCCATTTCTTTCTAGATGTTGAAATGCTTCAGGCAAATACATCTAACACAGTCTCCGGAGATGGTTTCTCTAGACCTACTAAGGATTCTATGATCCGCAAGTTTTTAGAAGGTAAGTTGTAGCTATGAACAGGAAAACAAAAAAAGAGAAACAGACATTGCTTGATTCCATATATATGAAGGTTACTTCACCCAAGGAATGAGGGGCCACATACATGGCATATGATATGACAGAAGATGCTCTGCCTCCCAGCTCTCTCCACCCCACCTTCCCCTATTGGCCTGTTATATGTAGGCTGGAAGTTTCCCCTGGTGGAACCAGTTATTTGGCTAACCCAGTTGCCTCCAGCAAGACCTCTTTTAAAATGCACATGCCTGTTTTTCTTTGACCAAAATTTGTTGAGTACATACTATGTACAAAGCAATATTACAGATGTTGGGGTTGGGGACACACACAAAAATAACATATGATCAGTTTCCTTAGGACATTTTACTCTCTGATGAAGGAGAGGAAGATACATAAATTTGACTAAGTTAAGGTTGCATTGCATAGTGGTAAAGAACATGGACTCTGTTCTAAACTCATTTCTTTTTTTGTTTTTTTTTTTCTAAACTCATTTCTCTCTTCAGTTGGATGGAAAACATTGGGCAAGTTATTCAGCTCCTCTGGGTCTCAGTTTCCTCAGTTGTAAAATGAGACAAATGTTGTGAGGATTAAATGAGTTGTACATTAGGTCTCAGACCAGGCCCAGGCACATAACAAGCACATAAAGGTTTATAAAATAGTTATTATTGCTGCTATTATTATTATTGTTATTGAGGTTTCATAGATGGAAGGTGTTAAATTGTATGAGTAATTCCTTAACCATGTTGAATCATTAGTAACTTATAATGGGTCCATTAATCAAATAGAGGTAGAAGACAAAGTGCTGAGAGGATGGGACTCTTAAAAACAAATGGTTTTGGCAGTAAAGAGGATGAAAAAGCTCTAAAGCAGTGACAGACAAACCACAGCCTGGCTAGCTGTCTGTTTTTGTAAATAAAGTCTTTTCAGAACATACCATACCTACTCATTAGAATTTTCTGTGGCTGCTTGCATGCTACCAGGGCAGAGTTGGAGTTTCAGTGGACTGTATAGCCTGAAATATTTCCTAGCTGTACCTTTAAAATATACTTGCTGACCTCTGCTTTAAAACTAAGTGTTCCCCGAGAGGGGCATTCTGGGCAGCCACACATAAGTCTCTTGGTCAGTGCCTGGACCAGTATGTGGTCCCAAGAGGGGGATGGACAAGCCTGGACATGGGATTTGCTGCCAACATTGTCCTTTGGCCTCAGGTCTGCCTTTCTGTCTTTAGCAACATAGCAGGCCTAGTTTAAGTGCTTTATGCTTGACACTATATGATCCTCCGTGCAACCTTGCAAAGTGGGTACTGTCATTTTCATTTTGTGAGAGAAGAATCAGAGATATGAAGAGGTGATGTGCCCAAGGTCCTATAGGTAGTAAGCCGAGTGTAGGAACCAGGATTCAACCCTTCCAGCCTTGCTCAGAGTCTCTGCTGTGACCCTTGGGTACATTGCCACCTTCTGAATGGAAGTAAAACTGTCCCTCCCTTTTCTCTGAAGGGACATCATGTGGCCACATGGTAAGAACACTGAGTTAGGAATTAGATGAGAGACTCTGGTTGTTTTGGTCTCATCATTTGGTCCTGACTTGAAGAGATAATTTTCTAATTATTCATTAAACTGCTAGTGTGTGCCAAACACTGGTGTCCGGGTATCAGTAACACTCAGTTCTCCTCCACAGAGGAGACAGACACATACTCCAAGTGAGCTTTCATTCAATATGGAAAGTACCGTGTGGTATAAAGAAAAATGCACCAAGTGTGGTGGGATGGCTTGGGGTTGGGCATTGGTGTTGGGCAATCTAAGGGACTCAAGAGGGTTTTGCACAGACAGATTCTGAGCCTGGACTTGTCATTTACCTTAATCTTGGGCCAGTTGATGTGTCCTGTAAGACTCTGATGATGCAGTGGAGGAGGTAGGGTGTGTCACATACTATCTGTTATACGGTAGGTATTCAGTATACACCACCTACCAGAGTGGTGCTTTCCAAACTTTTTCCTTTAGCAGTGATCCTCAAACTTGAGTGTACATCAGGCCCACGTGGAGGGCTTGTTAAGCTACAATCTCTGGTCCCACCTGTAGAGTGCCTGATTCCGGGGATCTATCTGGATGGGCCCCAAGATTCATCTTCTTGACTTCCCTAGGTGGTTCAAGAACTCACTTTGAGAACCTCAGGTCTAGAGCAGCATTTTCTTTTCTTTCTTTAACAGTAGAACCCTCTTTTGATCCCCGCTTTCCTAGATGCTCTAGAAAATTTCTGGACATATTAATAGTACATACTATATATATGCCTCCTTTTCTTTTTATTCACAAGTAATATCTCAGCACAATATTAATTTTTAAACAGCCACATAGTCTTCCATTATGTATAATATTACCTAGTATGTTTATGCAATATCCTATTGAGACTATTTAGGTTGTCTTCAGCTTTTTTGCTTATATAAACCTTTCCTCAATGAATATCTTTGATTTGTGTAATGTCTTTTCACATATTTGAGTCTATGTGTACTGTAAATTACTAAAAGTAGAATTGCTGGATCTAAGGAAGTGTGTATTTTTAATTTTGATAATATTATCGCTTCTTGGCCTTTTGGCTAAGATCAAGTGTTAATTTTGACAATATCAAAACACTGTTCTCTGATGTTTTACCAAGCTCAAATTCCTACCAGGGGTATACAAAATGTCTAAAGCACTAATATCTTACATGAAGGCTTAGTGTAGAACACAGATAAAACTCTAACTGTTCCCAACTTCTCTGCTAATCCTCTCATTTCTACCTGATGGGATTCTGGAAGCATATCTTGGGATTCTGCACCTCTGAAGAATTAGTTTGAAAACTGCAGATATGATGTCTGTAAAAGATAAGGAGGGAAGTGTGGAGATGAGGCTGGACAGGGGTCTGGGGCCAGATTGTAAGGTGTGTCCCTCCCTGTACCCCAGCCCTGTGGCCTTCAGCCATTTAGCTCCAGAGAGTTGTCAAGAGTCTTGGTAGGGATTAACTTTGTGTCTCCATAATATGCAGTGCCTGGCACAGAGAAGTACTTGAAACATATCAACAGTGTTTGTGATTTAATTTAATAGTTAATTATTTTAAATAACATAATATGATCAAGATGGGAGTAGCTGAAAAACAGGCTCAGAATTCATTCTGTCAGGGAACACAATAGCCTCAGAACTGAGTTCCTTTGAGGTTCCCAGGGAATCTGGCACCTGGGTGGGGCTGAAGAGTCTTCCTGAAAATTTTATTTGTCCAGTAGGAGCCAAAAGAGTTGTTGAGGTGATTGTCTGTAGCTGCTGATGGAATGAGAGAAGGGCATGGGACCACTGGTGCACAGTGTCCCCTCCCTCCATGAAAGTAGTACTTCTTGCATGAACCTTCCAACAAATACCCATGTATAGACACATGTTGCTAAGGGAAGTAGACGCTATTTGTGCCAAGTTCCACACATGTGGCTCTCTCATTTTCTGAAGCCGTAAAACTTTCTCCTATCATGGAAGAAACGGCTTCCTCTTACTCTGATAACGAAGCAGTCCTTAATGTTGCCTGAAGGCCCCCAAAGGTCTGCCCAGCCAGATTTGGAAGATACTGGGAAGGAAGATGAACACAGTACACAAACTGCTGGGGAGGAACAAATTCTGTTGTGTCAATCTCTGTTTGGCCTACATAGCATATTTCACCCAGAATTTATCTATTCATTATAAGAATAATTCTGAACAACTGCCATAACAGAATTGAGTTTCTGTGAGTTCCCAGGCCCTGTATTTGTCTCTAGAATAACATGGCAGGGGAGTCAGGGCCTGCCCTCCTGCAGCTGACAGTCAAGGGAGGGAGAGAGGCAGGAAACAGTCCAACATACTGATAAATGTTTAAGTGACATTGTGGCAGGGTTGTGGAGCAAAAGGATTAGGGATGGTGAGGATAAATACCGGGCCGAACAGTTTGTCATAGCTAAAGCTTGGAAACAGCCCAAGTGCCCATCAACTGGAAACTGGATAAAGAAGATGTGTTTTTTTTTTAATGGAGTACTACTCAGCCATGAAGAATGAGAAACTAGAGTCATTTATAGCCAAATGGAGGCATATCGAGGCCATACTCTTAAGTGAAATAAATAGGACACACATGTGTAAATACCGAGTAGTTTCTCTGGTGTGAGAAACTGAAAGTGTAAATAAGGGTTAAAATGATTAAAATGAATAATTGATAATTTGAAATAGGCAAAAAGGTCCAAAGAGGTAGGGGTGAAGGGACGGGAAGGGGAAAGGAAAGAAGGGAAAGGAAAAACTATGAGAAAAGAAAAAAAAAATGGAAATGATGTCTGTGTAAATAGGGAAGGGTGGAGGGGGTGAAGGGCGCACAGGTAATGGGGAAAAAATAAGAACCAAGATATATCATGTACAGGTACAAGCACCCAATGATAAATGTAAATGTATTGTATACCTAAAATGTACAGATAAAAGAACTGAAGAATAAATAAATAAACAAATAATAAATAAATAAATAAATAAATACTGGGCTGACCCAATTTAGACTGGGTGGTCAGTGAGGCCTGTGTCAGAGGTGATTATTCTGCTGAAGCATGGAGGGAGGTTGGGTTGGGCTGGCACAGTGTTGAGAGAAGTTTCCAAGCAGAGGAACAACATTCCTGAGGCAGGCAAGAGTTTTGCACGATGAACTAAAGAAAAATCAGGTACTTGGGGAGGTGAGTGGGGCACATGGAAGCTCTCTCAGGACACCCTGTTTTGGACAAGCCTCCCTAGAGTTTCCGCAAGTCCTTGTACAACATATTCAAAAATGACCAGATAAATGGAAACTTATCTTGAGGGCAGAGCCTCAGGCACTAGAGTCCTCTAATGAGCTAAGACCAGCCTGATCAATCCTCTAGACCCATGATACTGGAAAGCCAAGAGCAAACTCTGAAGCTTAAAAAGAAGCGACAACAACAAAAAATTCCCAATAAATTACTGGAATGGGGACTGGGGACTGAGCTCAGTGGTTCCGCTGCCTGCCTCGAAAGCACAAGGTCCCGAGTTTGATCCTTGGTACCAAAAAAAAAATATTACTGGATTGAAAATTCCATAGGTAGAAAGCCAAGCTCCATTCATTGCTGTATCTTAAATGGGCATTTAAAAAAAAAGGGTTTTTTAAATTTATTTTTTTGGTACCGGGGATCGAACTTGGGTCCTTGCACTTGTGAGGCAGGCAGTGGAACCACTGAGATAAATCCCTGACCCTTAAATGGGCGTTTAATAAACCTTTGCTGACTGAATGGAACTGGGAAGAAGAAACAGAACTTTGCAGAGAAAAATTAAGGTCTGGGGGAGGACCCTGGGGGACAAAGTGTGGGAAGCAAGCTTTCTGTCCTAGATCTATGTGGTCAGTGAGAAGCAACAAGGGAGCAGAAATTTTTAAAGAAGCAGCAGATCATGGAGATTGAGTACAAGCTGGAGCCAGCTTTCCTGGGTGCCAACTTGACTCTAAGTGGCTTTGGGCAAGTTATTTAAATCCTTAAATCCTCTTCGTCTGCCAAATGAGATTGAGGAGTACAGATATTCCACAGCATTCTTATAAAATCAGAGAAGATAATAATGTGGGTTGATACATTCAGAATGGTGCTTGGCACAGAGGAAGTCCTCAGGAACTATTTCTTGTAGCTATTTTGAGGAGGACGAAGAAGATGCTGGAACCATTGGTAGAACATCTTACACTGCTATCCTAACACCAAGGGATGATTCTTAGTTACTTCTTGACCCTGAGACACAGTACCCAACAAGACACCCACAGCTCTAAGGAGGAAAGGTTTATTTTGGTTCACAGTTTTGGAGATTTCAGTCCATAGTCATCTGGCTCCAAGACAGGCCATTGCAGAGGAGAGCTGTTCATGCCATGGCTGGCAGGAAGCAGAGACAGATGAAGGGAGGAGGAAAATACACCCTTCCAGGCAATGCCCCCAGTGACCCACTTCCTTTGATCAGGTTTCGCCTCTCATCATCATGTTTAGCTATAAACTTATCAGTGGACTAATCCACTGATGAATATCACACCCCCACCATTCAATCACCTCCCAAAAGCCCCACTAATGAGCTCATGAGGCTTTGGGGGGCATCTAGATATAAACCATAGCACCAAATGTCCTTGGGTTTTGGAGGTTGTGCCTTCTTTCCCTTACTTCTAACAGGATGAGTAACAGAGTCCTAGAGAAAAATTGAAGTGATAGGGCCTGGTACTCACTTCTTTGGCTTCACCACTATGGGTGGCAAATAAAAGAGATGTTGATTTTTGTTCCAGTTACCTTTGGCATTCTGAACAGATGATGCAGGGGATGCTGTGGGGGAACTCCTTTGCCTGGGGCCATAACTGTACTAGTAAGGAAATGTCACTGTGTTTTTATGACTGACATCATCCAATTTGCTTGGCTACTGTTCTCAAACACCATTCTCTGTGTTTCTAGGCAACAGCATAGGAATGGCTGGTTTGGAGAGAGATCAGTACCATCTTGGTGAGGAAGAAGATGTTTATCACACAGTGGAAGATGATGAGACCTTTTGCATGGACCTGGCCAGCAGGCCCCCTGTCCCTGTGCCCAGGCCAGAGGCCAGTGCTGCAGGTGCTCACCAGCTGCCTGACAATGAACCATACATTTCTAAAGGCAAGTGTGACAGGGAATAATGTCCATAGGGGCTCTTCAGAGCTTCTCAGCATCAATTTCTTCGCTCTCCTGGCTTGCTGAACCATGACCCAAAGATTCCTTTCCTGAATGTCTTCCAGCAAGCCCCAGGAGATAGGGTCATAGCTCAGAGCAAATTCTGGAGCAAGACTGGGGCAGTGAACAGATTCCCTTCCAGGAGGCATTCATGCACAGTTGAAAAAAGGGGTCATCAAGAACCTCAGTACATTTTTATCTCCTGAAACCCTTCTTGTTACTATTATTAATAATTTTAACACCTGACATTTATTGAAATCTACCTAGAACATGCCAATTAATCACAATATCCTTTTAGGTCAGGAACATCATTCACATTTTACAGATAGGGAAATGGAGGCTTACAAAGGTTACTCAATTACTATGGAGCTCAACCAGGCTTTGAAGCCAAGGGTTCAGCCTCCATAGCCCTGGCTTTTAGCCACTATGTTGGGTTGCCTGTCTATCTACATTAATAAAATATTGAATTTTGACTTCTTCATAATTGTCCCTGGGAAACCAGTTAGATGGCATTGTCAGTTTCACTTCTTTCAGGACTTGATTATTTAAGTACTGTAAGAGTAGAAGAATTGCCATATCTGTGCTCTGAGTCTGTATTCTGTTTTTATTTATTTTTATTTTTTTGGTACCAGGGATTGAACTGAAGTCCTTGCACTTGCAAGGCAGGTGGTGGAACCACTGCGCTAAATCTCCAGCCCCTGTATTCTGTTTTTAATATAAGCATATTGTACAAACTATGATGAAGGGAGATCATATATTGGGGCAGGTAATGCTCATCCAGAGTCCCCAGTAACTGGGTTGGTGTTGCCAGATAAAATATAGGGTGTTCTGGGCCAGGGATTTAGCTCAGTGGTTCTGCCCCCTGCCTTGCAAGCACAAGGTCCCAAGTTTGATCCCCAGCACCAAAAGGAAACAAAAGAAAAAAAAAAGATAGGGTGTTCAGTCAACTTCAAATTGCAGATAAGCAGCCATTTTAGTGTAAGTATGTTCCAAATAGTTCACTGTTCTGGCTTTGGCTTTGGTTTGTTCAATCTGACAACCCTAAATTGGGTTGTAATACATTATGAGATGTTCTGTATTCCCAAATACCATCAGTGGTCAGGCCAGCCATCTCCTTGGATAGTGTTTTCTTTGGCATGTCCAGCAGATACTGTTTGGTGTCCTTCCCTCTTCCCCCTAGCTCTCTACATTTTTGTGCCAACTGGCTAGATTCCACCTGTTTTTACTATTATCTCTTACCCTGAAGGCTTTTTCTGACCTAGGAACCTCCTCTGCCCCCTTGCAAGAGAAGCTGGAAGCACTAGAGAGTTAGCACGATGGCCTCTGCCCTCAACTAATGACTGATGAGAGTTGGTGGATGAATATCCCAGTTTGTTTGCCCTTCTGGTGGGGAAACTCTGAATTGGATGTTGCATATTGCTTTTCAGGGCTCTTAAGCTTGTCCATGGTGGTCACTTGCTTGATAACCCACCATTTATTGCCTTTGTCTTGGCTCTGTCACCTCCCAATTAGACTACTTACATTCAGATCCTTATGATCTGTTTCTGAGGGAACTACAGTAAGAAGCATTCAGATACATATTGGAAATTCCTAAATGGTAGAGGGGCTTGAGGAAGTGTAGATTGCACTTCAATGGCAGGTGGTTGAGATGTAGGTGGTTGAGGTGATTCCTAAGCCCTGTGGATTCCCAAGCCCTAGTGGACTTTCTGGGAAACCATGAGCAAGCAAAGAAAAGGAGACTGGCATGAGGTGACAAAAGGGACGATGGGTTGAAGGCCAGAACACCTGGGTTCGTCTCTCAGCTCTTGCATTTTCTGGTGTACAGTATAGAACATTGGATAGGTTGTTTTACTTTTTATCTTTAGTTTCCTTATCTATTAAATGGTTATCATAATGGTACATGTCTACATTAATATATATGTCATAGTAATACATGGTAATACTCTACCACAGCCTTAATTTGAGGGTCAGATAAAAGAATACATGGAGGAAGCACTTTTAAATTGTAAGATACTGTGTAGACATCACTTGGGTTAACTAGCATGCCAAGGTTCTGCTGTCTTACCAGCATCAGTCTTAAAGTTTAGATAAGAATAATGATAATAAAATCTAGCCCTGAGTGCTTACATGTGCTGGATGCTATCCTAAGCACTTTCCATGTATTAACTTACTTAATCCTCATGACAATCCAGTGAAGATACAAATAAGAGGTGGAGGAAGGAAGAGGTCAAGCCGCTTGTGCAAGATCATATAACTCCTAAGTGACAGAGCCAGGATTTGAATTCAGGGACATCTCGTGCTTGCTTCGGCAGCACATATACTAAAATTGAATTCAGAGACATCTCAATTTGAGCCCAGGAAACCATAATGACCATGCCATCTTAGCACTAAGGGCATATTTGTCACTTTCCTGTTTTATCCGTTTTCCTTTCTGATTCTGTCCTTCATCAGTGACTTGATTTTGGTTCCTTTGGAGCTATGCACACACTTTTCTGCTTAGAGTCCTATCTCATGGCATGGTTGGTCTAAATGCTAGATACTTCCTTTTATTCTTCCACTTCAAGGTCTCCCATGACTAGCTTTAGGTGTTTTATGATCTGGGCATACTTCCTTATTCCTATTATCCTTTTCTTTAATGATCTTTTTTCTTTTTTTACCCTTTTCTTTAATGATTTTGTAAGTGCTGATCATGTCCTTTGGCTAGCTTTAGCTTTCTCAGTTTGACAGCTTGTCGGTCTGGCCTGTCTTATGTGACAATCTCTACAGCATCTCATTAGTTGTTTCTTTCAGGAGTTTTTTATGAGAGAACTGTAACCCAGGGGCAGTAGGTATACATTCCTTTTTGCACAAGATTTTGATAAAAATTTTTGTAAAAATATAAAATATTATAGAATCCTTAAGAAAGAATTACAAATGCAAACATTGTCTATGTCATAAACGTGGGCTAAGATTAATAATATCAATAAGAATGAAAATGAGTAAAGGGAATTTAAAGGAGGAGAGAGGGAGGTGGGAAGGAAGGGGAAAAGGATTAAAAAAGAAACAAGCTGTATTATGTACATGTATACACTCCTCAAGATGATTGTAAACTGCATGTACTGCAAACATGTACTAACAAAAAAGTTTAACAAGTTTTTTTAAAAAGAAAGAAATGACTTGGCTTTTACTCAGAATATCCTTTCTCTCACAGTTTTTGCAGAAAAAAGTCAAGAGCAGCCTGGGAATTTGTATATTTCCTCAGAGAGCCTCCGGAAAGGTAAGCCAACTTGTCCTCAACTTCCTTTTGTATGAGTGAAACTTTAATGGGATAGAGGGTTCATACCTCAGGGCCTTCTCAGGGTAATGGCTCCTTCACATTGCAAAATAGTGACCCAAGAGATGCGTTAGGATGAAGCTGTCAGAGTCCTGTACTGAAGATAAAGGGAGAAGGGAGGCCCTAAAATACTGTACAAACTGATTATATGGAGGACCCTAAAATACCAGAAAGTGTCACTCCACATAAAAGTACAATCTAAACATTGAGATTAATGCCAACAGGATGCCAGTGAGCAGCTCAGCACCCAGTCTTTATCTGTGATATAGCCCTTCTGGCCTGTTTATTCTGTCTATACTAGCTCAGTCATGCTTTGATTAATCTTTAATTTTGAAGACATTTTCTTGCTGTTGGGTAAGAACTTGGACATTACATTCTTTTAAAGAGTTTTTATAGAAGTTTGAGGAGCTAAATGCTCTCCCTCCCGTCATTAATTTGCTTGTGCTAAATAGAGGCATTCATTATTATTCCATTGAGGATTCTTTTGGAAAGTAGCCATGACTCAATCTAAGCATTTAAAGGCATCTCAAAGGACTATGGTAGTGGGAGGTTGGAACTGATTGGCTTAAGCTTTTGTTTACTCTCCCACCCCATCTCTCAAAACCTTGAAAAGGCCAAACCTGGTCAAAGGGTATGTAAGTGTTTGGACTCAGATGAATGAATGGTTAGTCAGACAATAGATAAACTTCACTTTTTTTCCACCAGTATTCATTGGTGAAGCCATCTGTCTTTTTCCATCTCGTTGTGTCCCTGAATCACAGTGCCCATGCTGGAGAGATTCGGAACCAAATAGTCCTAAATGTATCAAGAAATAAAATGTCAGTTGTCCTCACAAGTCCCAGTGGCCACAAGTCCCTGTCATCTCTGCAAGTAGATCATTCCCTGAGGAACTAAGGTCATAGACTGGAGAGGGGGTAGTTGGCCTTATGTTTCCCTAGACTCTCCAAAGCAGAGAACTATGCATTTGTAATATGGAAGAGAGGCTGGCACAGAACAACCCAAGGATAGCTAGCTATAACCCAGCACTTCATTGATACCTAGTACTACTGGATCTGGGTCACAATATCATTAGTGTTTGGTGTCCTCCAGCATTTCATACTGGTTAGTCTATAATCACTGCTGAGATAGGGCTGGGAGTGGAGATGGAAGAAACATCTTGGCTAGACTCTTCTTATATATTCTCTTCTAGAAGTGGATTAAGTCTAAAGCGGTAGTTCTCATGTGAAGGTGATTTTTCCTTCTCCAGAGGACATTTGGCAGCATCTGAGAACATTTTTGGTTGCCACAACTGGGGAAAAGAGGGCTGCTGGCACCAAGTGGGTAGAGGCTAAGGATGCTGCTAAACATCCTACAAGGCACAGGACAGCTCCACAACCAAGAACCTTCCAGCCCCAAATGTCAGTAGTATCAGGGTTGTGTTTTCTCCTTCTTGGCTTCCCATGTAATTGTTCTTTTGTAATGTGCCCTTTTGAGTCTGTGAGCAGCCTTGTCACCCATTCCTTAGGTCCCCCCCCCCGACACTGGGGAGCTATCAGGCTAAGTTCTGCTATCTTTTCAGAGTCGCCTGTCAGACTATGGAGAGACAGGCCCCAGTCAAGTATATATGATCCATTTGCTGGGATGAAGACGCCAGGCCAGCGGCAGCTCATCACTCTGCAGGAGCAGGTGAAGCTGGGCATCGTCAATGTGGATGAGGCTGTGCTGCACTTCAAGGAATGGCAGCTCAACCAGAAGAAAAGATCTGAGTCCTTTCGCTTCCAGCAGGTAGCCAGCACTGTCTGTCAGAAGCTATTTCATGTCATTTTGCCACTGGAGAGTGGGGGAGGCGGGTGGCAGTTGTCCAGTGTTGCTCCAACTGAGCACCTATGGCTGTGCCTGTAAACATTGTCAGTGTGTCCTTGTGAGTGACTATGCATCTGTGTCCCTGGCCTGGACATATATCTCCCTATGTTTTTTATGGGTTTTTTTTTTGGTACTGGGGATCGAAATCGGGTCCTTGTGCTTGCACAGCAAGTGGCGAAACCACTGAGTTAAATCCCCGGTCCATTCTCCCTATGTTTTTAACTAAATACTACTGGGAAACACATCCCTAATCTAATGCCTGCAATTACACAAGAAAAAATTGGGTCCAGGGGCTAAGGGACATGTCCAAGGTCACTACCACCATGAACGACTGAGTCAGAATGGGAGCATTTTCCCTCTACCTCAATGGGATGTGTATTTCAGCCCTGATCTCCCAGCATCTGACACACCAGCTACCTGGGCACTGGAGTGTGCAGCAGCCATCAGGCTCTGAGAGGAAACATGGCGCCTAGTCGTGGAAACAAATGCTGGGGAGCAGTGAACAGTAAGGCAGAAGCACCAGTGGTGAGGTCTGACAGCAGCATGTTGGGCTCTGTACTGTGCATTCAGTAGACATTTAATCTCTAGCTCCTCACAGCGTGCATGCAGAGGAAGTATCATCACTCCCATTTCAAAGAAAACTGAAGCTCAGATTGGTGCAGAGACAGTTAGGATTCAAACCTGCTCTGGAATGAGCCTAACCTTTCATTGCACCTTCTGCTTCCTTAGTGCTCCTTAAAGTGGGGAACCCTCTCTTCCAGGTGCCTCCTTCCTTTTGGGCCCTGAAGGATGAATGCTGAATGCAGGAATCAGGGTCCTCCTCACTCAGGTGCCCCAGGGCAACTACAAGCCTGCTGAAAAAAGTTCAGCCCTGGCCAAAGAATGATTTTTTTTTCCTTACCAATATTTGTGACCATGTAGCACAATAGCTATAGGAAGCTAGGGTTCTGGAGGCAGCAGCCTAAGTTTATATTCTTGTTCTGCTACTTGCAGCTGGATGATCTTGACCTTGCTGTGCCTCCATTTCCCCACATCTGAAACGTGAAGGGGGAAGACCAGATGATGCAAGCCTGTAAGGCCCTTAGAATGCATGGTGCCGAGTAAATCCATACGAAATGTGAACTATCAGTAGGCCTCTTCCTTCCCAGAACTCCTGCTGAGTGTAAGAGATAGCTGTGATTTATGTTCAGCACAGTAGAGAACCCTAGCCCACTGGAGCACAGTGTCCTGCATTCTGACAGCTTCCTGATGGTTCCTAAACCTCCCCCATCCATGGTTGGTGATATGGAGGCTATCTCTCAGGTGACCCATCTTCCTTTTCCTCTGCCTTTCAGTCCACTCCTCTATCTTCTTAAGTTCCCTTTTCCATAAATGAGTGCTGCTCAGGTTCTCATCAGCACCTCCTCTGTGCAGGTAACACTTGAGTCTGTGTCTCCAGTCCCATGACTCCATCAGCTGGGTGTGTCCTCCTGAGTTGCCCTAGACCTGCTGCATGTCCAACAACAACCATCTTTCAAGGCAACTTCCTTTCCTGACTCCCTCTTTCTGTTTACTGCTCTGCCATCTCCCAGAGACTTAAGGTTAGACTTTAAGTTTCTAAGGCTCTTCTCCCAGCTTCCGCAGCTCCATGTCTTGCCTGCTCTTGCTTTGTGGTGGTTTTCCTCTCATATCTGGCCCTATCTTTCCATTCCCCCAACCACATACCACTATCAGTCCTGTCCCTACAGATGGCCTGGTGCCTCATCTCCATTCTTGCCTTCAACTCCTCCCTGTCCAGTTCGCCAGAATCTTAAAGCCATGACAACCTCACAACTTTCAGATGTCTTTCTGCTTTCTGCATAAGGCTCCATCTCTCAGCCTGACAACTGACCTTTCTAGTTTGGCCTCTGGTGACTCCCTCACCGAATTTTCTACTTCAGCCAGATTGATAGGATCTTTTCCCAATGGTGTTGAAAGCTCAGACGCTAACTTCCCTAGAATGCTTAGATACTGGTGTTGACTGATTAAAACAGAAAAAATCTTGACCCTGAAATATCTATTCAACACTTATTGAATGATTACAGTGGACCAGATGGCAGGACTGTACAAGACTTAGTCTTTTGCCCTTGAAGAGTCCACATATCCTGAAGGGGCAGGGCACACACACACACACATACGCGTGCGCAGAATGGTGTAATCCAAGTGCCAGATGGCTGGCATGGACACCACTAAGGACTGGAGGCTATCAGGGAGAAGGTGGGTCTTGCTTGAGTCAGGCCTGAAACAAACTTATTGAGAGGAATCAGCATCTCTTAAGGTCAGGGGGATGAGGAAACAATGCAGCCTCAGAGACAAGAATTTATGCAGAGTGCCAGAAGAGCAGAGCCCCACCCAGCAATGAGGTAAGCTTTTTGGCCTGCCGTACCACTACCCCCAGCACAGAGGAGCAGAGGCCCCCAGCGCCAAGCAACTGAGCCTTTTGGGCTGCCGTACAACTGCCTTCAGCCCAGAGTAGCAGAGCCCCACCCAGCACCGAGGATGTGAGCCATGAGGGTGCCTGCAGCAACCCCCGACCCCGCATTGAAATGAGAAGACACGTAAACAAGTCTCAAAATCAGACTTCTAGATCACCTAAAGCAAACCCAAAGATAAACGAGATGGGACAATCTGAAACTCAACCACCTGGACTCCCTGAACTGACAACAAAAGAGGATCTAGAAAAAATGAAATCAGAAATAATTTCTCAGATAACAGCAAAGATTGTGGCCATAGTGCAAGACATGATTAATAAATCTAGAGAGGACACAGATAAAAAAATAAAGGAGCTGAGGAACATGATGGAATCCCAACATAGAAACAAATGGAATCCATAAAATAGATACAAACAGATTTCCAGGAGATTAAAAACTCCACTGAAAGTTTACACAGCAGAAGGAGCCAATGTGAGGACAGAATTTCAGATATAGAAGATAAGATTGCAATTAGTGACCAGGTAAAGAAAAATTTCTTTAAAATTGTAAGGAACCACAAGAAATCAATCCAGCAGCTACTAGACAATGCAAAGAAGACTAGCATAAGACTGATTGGAGTCAATGAAGAAACAGGAGAGACTGCAGATGACATTAAAAAAAACTGTTCAGAGAAGTGATGGTAGAAAACTTCCCAAGCAAGGAAAAACAACTTGACATACAGATAAGTGAGGCATATAGGACTCCAACTATCCTTGATCAAAAAATATCTACACATAGGCATATAATAGTTAGGATTCCAGAAGCCCAACAGAAGAACAAAATTCTACAGGCTGTTAGAGAAAAAAAAAATCACATACAAAGGAAAGCCTATCAGAATCACAGCAGACTTCTCAATGCAAACCCTCAAGGCAAGAAGAGCCTGGAGTGATGTATTTCAAGCCCTAAAAGAAAAAAGCCTCCAACCCAGATTCATGTACCTGCAAAATTATCTTTCAAAATTGATGAAGAAATAAGATACTTTCATGACAAAGAGCACCTTAGGAGCTTCATGAATACCAAACCAGCACTCCAAAAAGTTTTAGGCAATATCCTAGAAAAAGACAATGAGGATCACAACCTAGGAAGCCCAGCAGAATGAATCCATTGGGCATGACAAGAAATTAAATGCAAAGGGGGAGAATCCAACAAAAAGAAAAAGTCATGACAATGATAAGTCAGTACGTATCAGTTATAACCATCAATGTTAATGGTCTCAATTCATCATTCAAATAAGTAGACTGGCAGAATGGGTCAAGAAGCAAGATCCAACAATATGCTGCATACAAGAAACACACTTAATTAAAAAAGAAACTCATAGACTGAAAGTTAAAGGATGGAAACAATACTCAGTGTGACAGGAACCTGAAAAAAAGCAGGAATAGCTATCCTCTTTGCAGATCAAGTGGATTTCAAAACAAAATCTGAAACACTTTTGGTCCCAAGAATTTCAGATAAGGGATAGTCAACTTATATGTACAAATCTATTGTGAACATGTATTTTCATTCCTCTTAAGTAAAAAGTTAAGAACAGAAATGTTGATTCTTAACAGTAATACAAGTAATTTCTATATTGTTTTCCAAAATGGTTTTATCATTTTACATTCACATTAGCAGTATTTGAAAGTCCTGATTCACACCTAAGCTGACATCTGTTTTTTTAAAACTTTTAACTTCATCTCCCTAATGAGTGTATAATATGATCTTGTTATTGTACCGATTAGTATTTTTCTGATTCTAGTGTTGCACACCTTTCCTTGTGTCTACTTTTTAATTGAGTTGTCTATTATTGAGCTGTAAGAGTTCTTTATATATTCTGGCCATAGGTCATATGTATTATACATATGGTCTGTTTAAGTACTAATTTTCATTTTCTTAACAATGTCATTTAAAGTTCTAAATTTTGATTTATCATTTATCAATTTTTTTCTTTTATACACCATGTTTTTTGTATCCTAGAAAATTCTTGCCTACCCTAAATTCATGAAGATTTTCCCTTATAATGTCTTCTTAAAGTTTTATACTTTTAGGCTTTCATATTTAGGTTCATAGATCCTTTCAAGTTATCTTTATGTATGGAAATAAAGGGTTGAGGTGAATTTTTTACATACAGATAATAGGTGTTCTAGTACTATTTTCTGAAAACACTATCTTTTCCTCTGCACTTGAGTTGAGTTTACAGTCTATAAAATGTTAATGCTAAATAATCTTTCAAAACTCAGTGGACCATATATGTGTGGTTCTATTTCCAGACTTTCTGTTTTATTCCAATGATCTATATGCCTTTCCTTACACCAACACTGCCTTGATTACTGTAGCTTTAGAGGAAGTCTTAAAATTAGGTACTAAATGTCTTCCAACACTGTTTTCTTTTTACTTTTCTAGGTCCTTTGTACTCCTACATAACTTTTAAATTTCAATATCCAATTCTTCATTTATAGCAAGTATATGTAGACCTGAATTTTTATATATACTTTGTGTTTTCTAATCCTGCTAAATTCAAGTACAAGTTCTAGGGGCTCCTAGAGATTTTTCCTAGTATTTTCTCTGTAGATGATCATTTCATCTACATACAAAGAGTTTACTTATACTTTGCTAATCCTATGCTAATTGTGTCTTTTTATTGCCAGACTATTTTGGTTTGGGCCTATGTTTCAAAGTTTAAAGGACAGATGAAGAGTATGCATATCTGCCCTTGTTCCCCACCTTAGGGAGAGAGCATTGTATCTTTTCCATTCGTATAAGGCATTTTTGCTGAAGTATGGAGTACATGTCTTTGATCTGTTGAGAAGGTTCTGTTCTATTTCTAGTCTCCTGATAGCTTTTACCATGAACAGCTGTAGAATTTAGTCCAATACTTTTTCTCCAACTAGTGGCAGGATCATATGGCTTTTTCCTTTCCTCTGTTAAAATGATGACTTATGGGGGTGGATCTTTCAATGTTGAACCAACACTGCCATCCCTATAATAAAACCACTTTTGACATACTGCCAGATCTGACTTCTTTGTTTTTGTTTTTGATTTTGTTTTTTTGCTACCAGGGATTGAACTCGGGACCTTGCACTTGCAAGGCATGTGGTGGAACTACTTACTGAGCTAAATCCCCAGCCCCAGATCTGACTTCTAATAGGTTGTTTTGTTAAACAAATTTTTATCTATGTTCATGCTTTTTTTTCTTCTATTACCTTTATCCAGTTTTAGTATTAGCTCAATGTTGATTTCCTAAAATGAGAGGAGAAGTGTTCCTTCTTTTTTCTGCTTTAAATGTTTGATATCATGCATCAGTTAAAATGTATATGAGCCTGTTGTTGTCACATAGGTAGGTTTTCAAGCTAGGAATATACTTTCTTGGGCCGGGGATTTAGCTCAGTGATTTCGCCACCTACTACGCAAGCACAAGGACGCAAGTTCAATCCCCGGTACCAAAAAAAAAAAAAAAAAAAAAAAAAGGAATATACTTTCTTTAATAGGTGCTATTCAAATTTTATATTTCCTCCAGAGTCAGTTTCATTAATTTGTCTTCCAAGGTACTTCTTAGAAGTTGTCAAATTTATTTCAAAAAGGATTTTTGTAATATGCTTTCTATATCCTTTTAAATTCTGTAAAATGTATGATAAGGTCCTCTGAATTTTGATATTGTAATTTAAAAATGTATAATTGATATTGTGTAATAGGAAGAAAAAGTCTAAAGAAGTAGGGGAAGTGGGAGAGGTTGAAGAAAGGAAAGAAGGGAAAAGAAAAAATATGAGAAAAGGAAAAATAAATGAAAACAAAGACTTTGCAAATAGAGAAGGGTGGAGGGGGAAAAGGGAGGGCAGGGAAAGGGGAAAAAAAAAAAGAACCAAGATCCATCATGTAAAGGTACAAGATCCTAATGAGGAATGTAACTGTATTTTATATCTAAAATGTATCAATAAACTTAATGGAAAAAAAACCCCAACAGCCAATATCATACTAAATGGTTAAAAACTGAAATCCTTCACCCTAAAAACAAGACAAGGATGTCCACTATCACCACTCCTGTTCAACATAGATATGGAAATATTAGCCACAGCAATCAGACAAGAGAAAGAAATAAAAGGAATAATGGATAGGAAACAAAGTCATATTGTCATTATTTGCAGATGACATGATACTCTACATAGAAGACCCCAAGAACTCCACCATAAGTCTTCTAGACTTAATAACCAAATTCAATGAAGTAGCTGGATACAAGGCCATCATACAAAAATCAGTAGTTTTCCTCTACACAAACAACAGACTCACTGAGCGAGAAATAGGGCAAACAATTCCTTTCACAATAGCATCCAAAAAACTGAAATACCTAGGAATCAACCTAACAAAAGAAATAAAAACCTCTTCTCTGAAAACTATAGCACTCTGAAAAGAGAGATCAAATAGGATATCAGAAAATGGAAAGACATCCCTTGCTCCTGGTTAGGAAGAATCAACATAGTGAAAATGGCCATACTGGGCTGGGGATTTAGCTCTGTGGTTCTGCTGCCTGCTGCTTAAGTGCAAGGACCCAAGTTTGATCCCTGGTACCAAAAAAAAAAAAAAAAAAGAAAAAGAAAAAGAAAATGGCCATACTTCCAAAACTGCTATGTAGATTCAGTGCAATCCCAATTGAAATCCCAGAAGCATACTTCATGGACCTTGAGAAAACAATCCAAAAATTCATATGGAAAAAGAAGAGACCTAGAATAGCAAAAGCAATTCTAGGCAACAGAGACATGGAAGGTGGTATAACAACCACCAACTTGATACTATACTATAAAGCTACTGTGATAAAAACAGCATGGTACTGGAAAAGAAACAGACCTGAGGACCAGTGGAACAGATTAGAAGATGCAGAAACAACTCCAGACACACTCAGCCACCTCATCTTCAACAAAGGAGCCAAACACCCTCACTGGAGGAAAGATAACCTCTTTAAAAAATGGTGCTGGAAAAACTGGGTTTCAACTTGCCAAAGATTAAAGCTAGACCTATATCTCTCACCATGCAGTAAACTAAAATCCAAATGGATCAAAGATCTAAATACTAAAACGGAAACACTGAACCGGCTGGAAGAGAGTTTAGGTAGAACTCTTGAAGACATTGGTGTAGGAAAAGATTTTATGAACAAAACCTCAGTTGCCGGTGAACTAGCACAGTCAACAAGTGGGATCTCTTCTTATTAAAAAGCTTCTGCACAGCAAGAGAAACCACCAACAGTGTGAAGAGACAACCCACAATCTAGGAAAAATTTTTCCCCTGCTGTTCCTCAAACAAATGTCTACTATCTAGAATATATAAAGAATTTTAAAAAATCAGACCTCCCAAATTTACAGACCCAATCCAAAAATGGGCATCTGAAATGAACAGACATTTCTCAGACAAAGAAATAGAAATAGCAAAGAAACATATGAGAAAATGTTCAACATCACTGGTCGTCATTCGAGAAATGCAAATGAAAACAATGCTGAGATTCCACCTCACCCCAGATTGGCTGCTATCATGAAATCAACCAATAACAAATGCTGGTGGGGCTGTGGGGAAAGAGGAACACTGCTCCACTGCTGGTGGGAGTGTAGACTGGTGCAACCACTGTGGAAATCAGTATGGGGATACCTCAAAGAACTAGGACTGGAAGTCCCATTTGACCCAGCTATTCCCCTGCTGGGAATCTTCCCCAAAGAATTAAAAGAATCATACCACAGTGAGATATGTGCACCCATGTTCATAGCAGCACAATTTGTAATAGCTAAAACTTGGAAGCAGCCCAAATGCCCTTCAACTGGAGACTGGATAAAGAAAATGTGTTCTTTTTTGTAAAATGAAGTACTACTCAGCCATAAAAAATGATAAATTTAGAGACATTTATAGCTAAATGGATGCATATTGAGGCGAAACTCTTAAGTGAAATAAATAGGGCACATCGTGTAAATACCGAATAGTTTCTCTAGTGTGAGAAACTGAAAGTGTAAATAAGGACTAAAAGGTATAAGAGATGATGTGAAATAGGAAGAAAAAGGGCAAAGGGGAAGGGGAAGAGGGAAGGGTAGGGGAAAGGAAAGAAGGGAATGGAATTAATATGAGAAAATGAAAAAATGAAAACAAAGTGTCTGTAAATAGGGAGGGATGGAGGGGTTGAAGGGCGGGCAGGGGAAGGGGGAAAAATAAGAACCAAGAGAGACTATGTAAAGGTGCAAATTTCCAATGATGAATGTCATTATATTGTATACCTAAAATGTACCATTAAAATTAATTTTAAAAAAAGAATATATGCAGAGTATTTGTGAGCAGGTCAGATACCGGTTTTGCTACATGGTGTCCATAGAGAAGGGCAAAGGGTCATAGAGTGGGGAATGGAGCTGGGAGCCAGATGAGTGGGAAGACATTGTACTGTGGAAGAGGTGTCTTCTTTTTGGGCACAAATTCGATGAGGATGTGGGTTTGTCTGGGAGCCAACTACACTGAGCCTCATTTACATTTTGAAAATGATACTGCAATGTGATAGACTTTGCATACAGCATATCATCAGAATGTAATTCTAATGTTCAAAGGATATAATTCTGGTATATATTTAAACTCTTCTTTTTTTTTTATAGGAGAATCTTAAACGATTAAGGGATAGTATCACCCGAAGACAGAAAGAGAAACAGAAATCAGGAAAGCAGACAGGTATGTGCGGCTGCTTTATGGGGCCACTGTTGTTTTGCTTGACTCTCCTTTCTGCTGTGGCCTGAGTGGACTGGTGCCTGGCTGTCTTTGCCAACTGGGAGGACATATGTTTCTTGAGCAGAGAAAGGAGAAAACCCCATTCACAGAATGTCCTGTTTCTGACTTCAGTGGTGAGTCTGTGTCATCAATTCCCAAATCACACACTGATTCAGAATCCCAGGACCTAGGTTAGTGGGGCTCCCACCATACGATAACATAGGTGGATTCCATTTGTGCACACTGAGGACTGGGCTCCTCTGTTCCCCTGACCCACCCTTCCCAGGGTAGCAGCCATGTGGCACTATCACTCTTGAGCAAGGACTTTGATTTGTCCACACTGCATCTTCCCACTGAGATCCTCTGGCATGGTGGGCCTCATTACTGTCACCTGGCCTGGCAGAACCACTGCAGGCTACCTGAGTCCATCCTCATTTGAGCATTTATAGAAGCTATTATCCCTTTACCTGGTACTTCTTTTTCATTGTTATTTTTGGTATTACCTCATTCCTTCATTTAACTGCTAGCAATCCCGAAGGGTTCTGCTTCCAAAACACATCCTAAATCTGGTCATTTCTGACCATCTCCTGTGTGACAGCTGTAGCACATTATCTCTTGCCAAAACTCAGTAGCCTCTTCACTTGTCCCTTCATGCCTACTCTTGCCCCTGTACAGATAACCTTCCAAACTATAACCAAACCCATTCTAAAAGTAAAAAATCAGATGATGTCACTCCCTTGGTCTAAGCCCTCCAGCGGCTCCTGTGATGCTCAGCATTAAAACAAAGTCCTCACTGTGGCCTACAAGGCCTCACATGATGTGACCTCTGAGCTCATTCTCCCTTCATCCCCTACCCTCACTCAAGGCCTTTGCCTTTGCTGACCTGCTACTTTCCCTCACATCTTCATCTGCTGGGTCTTTTAATTTTCAGAGAAGATTTATTTGCCATTGTCTCCATTGGTGCCCTCTACATCTCACTTCTTGTTTGGTCGCTTTTCCTCTTGTTATGTATCAGAGACCAGGAGTACCTTGTTTCTACTCTAACAGTTATGGTCCAGTAACTTGCTTCCTCCTATGGTAAGCTCCTTAAAGGCAAGAACATGTCTGCTTTGTGCTCTGAACCCCCAGTGTGCAGGACAGTACATTCACAGAGCTCAGAAAGTCTTTGTTGTAGTGATTGGTTTTAGAAAAATGTCTGGTGACACCACCCACAAACACTCCCACAAGCACTGGGATTCCTCTTGCAAACACTGAGCACAGGTCACCCAGCCAGATACAAAGATCTATGAGCCATTGTCTTTGCCACCTGGTAGTTTATGGGTTACTTATCTTTATGTTCTTGTAGGTTCAGTTTTCCTTTCTAAGGTCAGCCCCATGACACTATGCACTGTTGTGCAGAAAGTAGTAGCCTAGCTAATGTTAATGGTTTTGACTGTTATGGGGCAGAGTGGTTAAAGTTTATAACCTTGGCAGAAAGAGAGTTCATCCTAAGACTTCTGCTTATACGCCTAGATTTTAAATTCATGCCACCACTCCCCAAGCTCAGGTGTATCTGCCCTCCCAGTGGAGGAGAGGAGTAGCGCGCAAAGGAAGCAGAAAGTCTGGGTCAATGTCTGCACAGTCATTGGGGGGTCAGATAATAGAACTCCAGGAGGCAAAATGACCGAGGTACTTTTTAAAATAAAGCAAATGAGCCCAAAGATAGAAGTCTTGATTAAATGAAACATTACAAGCTCTTAAATATAGCAGCAGCATAAAGCCTGTGATTTGGTGGTGGGCCCTATGTCTGAAGGCCCAGGAGTTTGTAGCACTGGAGTCCCATGTGCTCAACAGGCTGGGCTTAAGAACTGAGCCTTCTGATATCATCACATCTTTCTACCCCCTGGACTCCATCTGGTGCCCTTGGAGTTACTGAAGCAAGATGGACACACATGCAGAGAAGCAAAGGAACACAGGCATGAATCTTGGAGCCAGAAAGGTTGGGGTCAGATTTCAGCACACTGAAATCTGAACTGGGAACCACAGGCAAGATACTTCACCTCCCTGAGACTCAGTCCTTATCTGCAAAGTGACAAAAAAGTGCCCATCCCACGAGGAAGGAGTCTTAGTATAATCTGTGCCCACTACAGTGCCTGGCACATGGAAGCACTCTAAAACCATCTGCTCCTATAGTCACACACAGCCTCATACATGTGCTGGCACTCTCTCAAGCAGAGCCTTCCAGAGGGAGTGCAATGAGCTAGGAATAACCATTTCAGGTCAAGCCCTAGGATCGTAAGTTTTGAAACATTATACAAAATTCACCCAAGGTTAATCAGACTCCAAATAAGTGATTTATACCCTCTAGTACCTATAGTTTAAATCAGAATGGTTAATATCTAAAATTTTCCAACGGAGCATGACTTTAGTCCCCTCTCACCACTGCTCCCCAGGAAGCAGGCCCTCTGATGGGGAATTTTTTGAGGGTAAGGGTTTAATTATTTCTATTTTTTATATCAGGGACTTTAATACCATTACTGTTAAAAGAGTAAACTTACATAACTGGACACTGTGTTAGCTTTCCATCACTGCAACAAATACTTGTGATGACCAAGTTATAAAAAAAAAAAGGGTTGTTTTGGCTCAGTTTTGGAGGTTTCAGACTCTGATCATTTGGCCCTAAGGCAACACATTATGGGAGGAACATATGGCAAAGCAAAATTTCTTCCTAGATCAAAGTGAGAAAGAAGAAAGAGCCAGGGTCTTACTATCTCCTTCAAAGGGATGCTCCCAATGACCTAAATGCCTCACCACTATCTCCCAATAGTGCCAAGTTGGGACCAAGCCAATACATGGGCCTTTGGAAGACGTAATCCACCCTTTAGTGTTCTTTATGCTGAATGTTCACCGTGTGGCACCCTGCATGCTGTTCTTTCATAAAGTTCTAGTATATTCATTCACCCTTCTTCCCCAACCTCTGGCTTTGGCAGCAGTCACCTCTGCTACACAGCCCATCTAAACTTCCTGTTACTCCCATCCCATGGAAGTAGAGAGGAGGGAGAGAAAGTGGTACCACAAGGATAAGAGCACAGGTCTCAAAGTTTATCCCTCTTCTTCCCCACACCCCAACCCTCCCCACTTCCACAGCGGGGCCAGCAAGGGGAGCTCTGAGCCAGGGGCTCATCTGCTTTACACTTACCTAAAGAGGAAGTTGCTGCCAGCACTACCAACATGTCATTCTGCTCAGCGGGAGTTAGAACCCAAAGGTAGAACTCTAGGGAAGAATAAAGGCAAACCACTGGACAGGGCTAAGCCAGTAAAGAGGTCAAGTTAGTGCTTTGCTAGGCAGAGGAGCAGTCTTCTTTACCACTAATCTGCCTTGCAAGTCACAAAAGCTTTCAGGGACCTGAAGGACCTCCTGTCATTAACTCTGTGGGTCACTGCTGGCAATATGGGCCACCCACCCCAAACCTTCCCACCTGCTGTGCATCATGTGTTAAGGGAGCAAGTGAGGAAGTGCCTGGACTCTCACGCCAACATCTAAATCCCACATCTACCATTTCCTGCTGTGTGACAGGGACGCAACTTCACTTTTCTGTGCATAGTTTCTGCTGGAGATGATAATAGCTTTGATTTCTTGGGGGTTACGGGGATTCAGTGAGTGAAAAATATGGAATGTCTTAGAATAAACCTGGTGCCCAAGGTGGTCTGTTAATGATGGCCAATGATGCACACAACACCCTTCTCAGAAAAGAGGGTTAACTGACTTCCTAAAGCTGCACAGCTGCTAGTGGAGGAGCTGAGAACCCAGGCACCTCTCTGACCATGTCTCAACCACTCCCTGACATGCAAGTGGTTCTCTGCCCTCTTCTCATAACCTGGCATCCCTTCCTTCTGTCTCTCAGCTTGGCCACACAGGAGTCCAGGGTTTCACCATTGATGTGGGCAGGGAAAACAATCCAGGGTTCCTCCCTCACTGTCAGGTTCCTTCTGGGCTAGAGGGTGGAAGAAAGCAGGTGGAGAGGGGGCAAGGAGCAGACAGGTAGATGACAATCTGCTCACTTGAAGCTTATCCCTGTTCTTCTGATTCCAGACTTGGAGATCACAGTCCCCATCCGGCACTCACAGCACCTGCCTGGGAAAGTGGAGTTTGGAGTCTATGAGAGCAGCCCCAGGAAAAGTGTCTTCCCCTCAAGGACAGAGCTAAGGCGTGGCGACTGGAAAACAGACAGTACCTCCAGCACAGCGAGTAAGTGGGTTGGTGCCCTCAACCCTGAACTCTAGCTGGTGGCTTGAGGCATTTGAAAACATTCTGTCATGAGCCCGAAGATCTCAATGGGGACCTGATTTGGTTTGAAAAGAGTAAAATATGGGGAATAATTGTAAAGTTTGCTTTTATCATGTGAAACCAGGTTGCATAATTATTAATTTTCCTTTTTATAAATAGCAAAACCTAATAAAAATAATTAACCTATATTGAGCATTGATGATCTTTGAATCTTCTTCATAGATTGTTGAATTATGACCAAACCTTTTCTTTCCACGACAAGACAAAACTTCTTTAAGAGGTACTTTGACCTCTATTTACCAAGGAGGAAACTTAGAGGGTTAGTGTTTTGACTTAGTTAAGTAGTGAATATGGTCAGGCTGGGTTTAAAGTCAGTCTGGGTCCAGAGCCAACACTCTTCAGCCCTATTTCTTGCTGCTTCCTCAGCTGGGTGAAGGGGAAGGCGAGAGCACAAAGTCAGAACATTAGAAAACGATGGACTTAGATTTGAGAATTCCAACTTTATAGACAGTTGAGGATGTAATTAGGATATGATTCCTCTGCACTTCAGTGAGAGTCTGACTGTGCAGACAGTGCCCACTGATGTACAGGTGAGGGCCTGGGGCTTTGTTTCTACATCCAGGGGACTGTTAGCTGACTCCAGCCACGCTGGCTTCATATACCCCATAGAGTTTCTCTCTTCCATACATTTCAGTGTTATCAAAGCTGCTGGAAAAGTAATGAAAAAGCCAGGGAGAAGCCGAATTTCAAGATTCATGTCTCTATAAATGTGAGGCAGAAAATCCACAAATGAAATGTTGGACCACCCAACAGCTTATCTGGCCTGGGATTCTTTTTTTTTTTTTTTGGTACCAGGGATCGAACTCAGGACCTTGCGCTTGCAAGGCAGGCAGCAGAACCACTGAGCTAAATCCCCAGCCCTGAGCCTGGGATTCTTAATCCCCTTGAGAGCCTGATACATGTTCTGGATCTGTTTCCCAGAAAAATGCTTGGCTGTATACATATATATGCACTTGCGCATACACACACACACACACACACACACACACACACACATACACACAGAAAGGCGCTTTCATTAATCAAAGTTTACTCTTTGCTGGCTGTGTGCCAAGCATATTACCACGTGATCTAATTCATTCTATACAACAAGGGCCCAGTTTCCAGATAAGGAAATGGAGAGTTGGAGAGTTTAGGCAACTTGCTCTGGTCTCTTGGCAAGTAAGCAGGGGGTCTGGGATTCACACCCAGGGCTATTTGTTCTCTTACCAGAGAAGTACTGCCTTCCAAATAGAAGGGCAGGGAGGGAGAGACTAAGTGTGGCTCTACTCTGATCCACCAACTGCCCTTTTACCCCAGAGTCATATCCTGAAAACAAAACTTTTTTTTTTTTTTTTTTTTTTGGTACTGGGGATCGGACTTGGGACCTTGCATTTGCGAGGCAGGCGCCAGAACCACTGAGCTAAATCCCCAGCCCAAAAACTGTTTTTATAATGCTGCAGCTGTCATGGCTTGGAAACCACAGAAAAATAATTTCAGGTTACATCTGGTTATAACCAAAAACTCAAGATATTAGAATTATGTTTAAGAGAACAAAAGTTCCATTTCAGAAGGACTGTTGACCCTTCTCCGTCTTCTCTTGTCTGGTCCAAGTTTCTTGAGGGTCGTATTATACAGTACATGATTATATTCCCCTCATTTTTGCACAGAGGACAGCTTATGCAAACTGAACTAGACTGCATACTGGACACACAACAATGAAAAAGAACCAGTGCCTGTCTTTAAGAGCTTATAATAGAGGAAAGAAAGAACAGAAATAGTATGAATTAGATGCTCATCTGATCCTTCTTCCCCAGCGACAGAGCCTGGCAAGGGATGGCAGTGCCCTCCCTCCCCCTGGAAAGAGTACAGGTGATAGGGCTGGGGCCAGGGCTTACTGCCAACTGTGAAGCCCAGCAGGATGTGGCCAAAAGTCAACAGCCTAGAGAGGGGCAACGGCCAGAGCAATTGAACCAGGGCAGCCAAGGTTTGGAGCCAAACACTGGGGTTAAAGATTTAAGAATGCCAAGGGAGGGGACAATGGGAGCTGATGGGTATAAATTTCCAGAGTTACAGAGCCAGTGCTTGTGACCAGTTTTTACTTTCTGATAGCAGATAACCTTCAGAACAGTGTGGCTTATTATGACCAAATGGGAGGGACCATGATGAATGATGTGGGGATGCTCAGGCACAGAGGGATAGAAGCCCATGTGCCCAGGGCTTACTTCTAGTTAAGGAAACCTGGACGGATTTTGATGGTATTTTCCTGAATAGATTTTAGCTTGTGGACAGCAGTGGGCCAGGGCAAATGGAGAGAAAAGGACACCCTGGTCAGGTGAACAGTATTATGTGTGCCTAAATGAGCAGAAAAGGACAGGGTCACATGCTCCTAACAAACTCTGAATTCCCTGGTTTATGAAAATATTTTGACATATTATTTTAGATATAAAATCTGCTCCCAAGAAATACTCCAAAATTATAATCCTAACTGCTTTATTCAAGCTAACATCTAAATTCATTCTGTCAAAGTTGATTCCATGATAAAGGCAAAACTAACATTATTTTCAAACCAGTAAGATTAGCTATTTTAAGTGGAAATTCAGCAACCCTAAGATTTGGCAATGTGTTAGTAGCAATATTGGTAAATAAAAGTTAAAATTTCCTTGTTATCATTGATTAACTCTCATTCTTCCTTCTCTAATGCTAGATCACCATGGGTTAGGGCTGCTTTTAATGCTGTACTGAATAACAGTAGCCATCAGCCATATGTGGCTGTTTACATTTAAACTAATTCAAACAACATAAAATTTAAAGTTCATTTCCTTGATTGCACTAGTCATGTTTTGCACTAGCTACTATATTGGATAGCACCCAAATGGAACATTGTCAGCACAATTTCTATTGGACAGTGCTATTCTAATGATATAGGTGATAAATTCCCAATTCAAGAGCTTTGGACACCTAAACTTACACAGTCACAGCTCCTACCATGAATGTAAATTATACATTTGAATTTATGTTTTGCATTTTTTTCTATGTGTTTGTGTGGTGCTGGGGATGGAACTCAGGGCTGTGCTGAGCAAGCACTCTACCTTTGAACCACACCCCAGCCCTGCATTTTGTTTTGTGTGAGAGTGTCTCACCTCTTATTACAAGGTTTGTCTACATGTATGTTATATGTACATGTTTCCTGTAATTCTAAGTAAGAAACTGCAGTAACAAAATTGGTTTACATATTTTAGAGATACTACTGAACTGAGAATCAGAGCTCCTCTACATCCCTGTCAAATCAAAGCACTAATATCAAATAGGAATTTCAAAGGAAAAAGTGGCAGTCATGTTTCTGAAGCACTTAATGTGTGATAAGCCCTCAGTAAATGATAGCTGTTAAGCTGAAAGTGGTAATCAAAAAGTGAACTATTTCACATAATGCTGACAGAGAACCTGAACTCTAATAAAATAGTATTAAGACATCCACATTTGAAGAATTCTGTCTTTATAGCTTATATGTTGTTTCTATCAGTCACATAAGTGCTAGACTTTTACATTTCGTTTTCTCCTGAGTGAATCACAGTCCAGCTCACTTTATTTGTACTCTTTAGGCAGCATGAGTAACCGGTCAAGCACACGGAGCCTCCTCAGTGTGAGCAGTGGGATGGAGGGCGACAATGAGGTGAGGGCTGGGGTCACCACCCCATCTGTCTTGTCCTATGGATCATTTCATTGCGAGAGATAGAAATTCAGTGAAAGAACCCACACAGAAAAAGTCATATATTGTAGAATTCCATTTATACGAAATATTTAAAATGGAGAAATCCATAGAGACAGAATATAGATTGATATTTGGCAGGGGTTGGAAGGAGGAAGGAATGGGAAGAAATTAACTGCTTAATAGCTACGGTGTTTCCTTTTGGGTTGATTAAGATGTTTTGAGACTAGATAGAAGTACTGGTTACACAACACTATAAATGCACTCAATGCCACTGAATTGTTTACTTTAAAATGGTTGATTCTATAGCATGTGAATTTTGCTTCAATAAGAATAAAGGAAGGGAGGGAGAAAAGAAAGAAAGAGACTGAAATCCACTCAGCTAGTGGTATCTGTGGGAAGAATCTGGTGACTCGCAGGGATTCCAGGGGCAATGATTATGCCAGGGGCTAGATTAGAGGCCACAAGGGATGCCAGGGGGAGCCAAGGACATTGTTTCATATGTCCCAGGGCCAGTGTTGTTGTGTCTATGATTTTCAATGCATATCTACTTTCTTCCTGCCCTGCACACTGGCCTTTTCTGTGGAGTGGCACAATCCCTAGAGAGCCACAAGGCCTTGAGGTGAGAGGAAGCTGCTGCTTTGGGCTGAAGCCCCTCTCCAAGTTGGTTGAATTGGGGTCAGACATAGGAACCAGTGTCTGGGAGAAATAGGAAGGCCAACCTGAGTCACCCTTGACCACGAAGGCTCCTGAGAATAGGTCCCAAGGAGGGCATTTGTGACAACCTTCTAGGTGATGGTGGTGTTGACAGGCCATGGACCATACTTTGAATAGTATGGATTTAGAGTTCAGGAGATTCGTGAGAATGTGGGCCATCCTGTCCTCCTCAACAACACGGGGAGGACATGGAAAGCTGCCAGCATGTACGGGATTGATTGTCAGTCTGTGAACACCCTGCAGCCAGAGCCTAAAGAAGGCTGAGGGGGCCTGGGGATTTAGCTTAGTGGTTATGCTGCCTGTCTTGAAAGCGCAAGGACCTGAGTTTGATCCCCGGTACCCGCTCAAAAAAAAGAAGGCTGAGGGACTTTTGGGATATGGGTGTCCAGCTGTGCTGGTTACTTTAAGTAATTTTCACCTTTTTTTCTCATCTTGTTTGCTGCAGGACAATGAAGTCTCAGAAGTTACCAGAACTCGTAGTCCGGGCCCGCAGCAAGTGGATGGAACTCACACAGTACCCTTTGAGAGGCCCCCCAGGGTGCCTCCTCGAGCTGCCTCACAGAGGTAACATTGAAGCCGATTGGAAATTTTTTTATTCTGGAATACTCTGAATTCCAGAAAGAATAGGATTTGGGAACATCTGAGATAAATCAAGAATGAGACACAGTGACTGAAATTTCTACTTTTGACATATTTCAGTGTGCACTTTTCATTAATGTAGGTGATACTTTACTCAGTTAAATAGCAAATGCACTATTTCATAAATGAAATATGTACGTACATTTTTAAAATAATATTTTTACTGCATGAGGTCTCTCTTTTATTTTTTTAGTTTATTAGTACATATCCATAGTATATAATGTTTACATTCCTTGTGGGAAGTTGGTACACATCTTAATTCCCTTTTTTTTTTTTTTTGGTACTGGGGATTGAACTCGGGTCCTTGCCCTTGTGCAGCAGGTGGTGAAACCACTGAGCTAAATCCCCGGCCCTTAATTCCCTTTTTTATTTCCTTTCCCTTCTCCCCCTACTCTCTCTACCCATCTCTCGATCTCTTTCCTTTTTTTTTTTTTTGTACAGGTTTGCAGTTACATAATTTTTTATTCCTTGTGTGGAGTTGGTACATGTACATAACACATTACAATTTCTTTTTTTCATCCCTTATCCCTTTCCTCCTACCTCCTGCCCTCCATCTCTATTTTTATGTTTGGCTAGAAATAAAATTCCCTAGTATCAAATTCCCTTAGCTGTGCTGTAGACAGTGCCTTTTGAGGAATAGGAGATTAGAAGGACTTGGAAGTGGAAATGCAGGTCAACAGGCTGGGCTGCTGGTGGTGAGCCTGGCTCTAGAGCCATCCTCTTGGAGTCAAAAATGTCCAGCAGCCAATGTGGATGAATTAGTTAACTTTTAGGGGCCTCAATATCGTGTATAAAATGGGGTTACTAATAGAACTTCCTCATGGAGTTGTAAGAATTGAGCTCTTGGCCCATGGTAAGACCTCAACAACATGAGTGAGTTTTTTATATATATACAGGAAAGAAGTAAACAACTCAAGATTTGGAGATCAGCATTACACTAAAGAGAGTGTGTCTGTCAGTGCAGAAAAGACTAACTAGGATTGTCTCAGGAGTTTGAGTTTTTTGATGATTAAAATATATGCTGAGGAAGAGAACTAACCTAAGGGTATTTTTAACCAGGACATTTTTTTTACATTCTAAAATTGTAAGTTAAGGCTCATCGGTGAAATTTGTTGACAAAGTGCTACAAGGAGGCTTTTCTGGTTTTCTGGAAATAAGAGGCTGACTCTGTACTTTTCCATTTCTCCTTTTGCTATTTAGCACTTTTTTTTTTTAAATGGTACCGGGGATGGAACTTGGGACCTTGCACTTGGCGAGGCAGGCAGCAGAACCACTGAGCTAAATCCCTGGCTCTATTTAGCACTTTTCTCTGTGCTCCCAGCAACATCTGTGTACTGATACTTGCTACAAGAACATCCCACCGCCCCAAGCTGCACCACGTTCACCAGTTATGTTTATCTGGTATAGCTTGGAAGGCACATGCTATAGTATTACTCTCAGAAGAAGTAGCAATAGGCCAGTCCTGAATTTGCATGATATTCCATTG